>NC_066893.1:21189811-21349811 GCF_022985175.1 Labeo rohita
ATATATATATTTTAGACGCTGCTTCACAAATTAAGTTTACAATTGTAACCATGTCAGATCATTTTGATCTGAACTTAAGAATTACATCTGCTTAATCAATAAAAAATAAAGTATAAAACAATAAAATAAATACAGATACTGGATATCCTAAGATCCTTTTTGTTCTGAGAATTTCGTAAGTTTTGGATTTTGCACGTTTTTCAGTTTGTAATTATAACAAAACAGCCCCACCACGAGAGAAAGCGGCAGGCAGCTGCGCGACTACCCCACCGCGTAGAAGGGTATTCCTGCACAACCGGAGGCTGCAGTTTCAGGACCGCATTTCTAGGACCCTATAGTTTTTTTGTTTGTTTGTTTGTTTTTGTATTATTTTATTTATTGATTGTATTTATGTATGTATTAGCTTCGTATACTATTTAATAGTGCTTGCTATTCATTTCTGTATGTTATTATATTTTAAAGAAATATGTAGTTGTTTAATTGTATACACTTAATTACTGTCCTAACCAACTCCTAACCCTTAACATTGGAAATCCGATTGAAATATTTAACCTAATTTATTTCAATATATTCTATATATATTGTGGTTTTAAATTCAGTTTTCTTGTAAAGAAAGACTTGTATCTTTGCGAGACTTCAGTTCATTAGCCGCAGCACAGCGTTTCACGTCTGATGTGTGACACGCATAAAGTGCAGTAAACAGTAAAACAATTGTGCTACAAATTAGTGTGTTTATTGGTACAGTAATAAATGTAACATAATTTGAATACAAATGCTAGTTTATAACATTTAGCAGAACAATGAACTGTTTTGCACAGCTAAATAGGCTAAATGGAGATTGCTGACACCGCCTCGAACACAAGTTCACACCAGGTCTTACATTAAAAATAAGATGGAAAGATAAAAAATGAATAGTTTTTGTTTTATGCTTGAATCAGGTCTAGATGGCGCTGTCACAAAAAATAGGGTCTTAGAAATGCGGTCCTAGATCTGCGGTCCTGACACTGCAGCCTCCGGTTGTGCAGGAACATACTATTGGGGGGGCCATTAAGGCGAAAATTAGCGTCGTGCCCTTATGTTGGTATTTCCTGTCACTGTTTAAGTTCAGAGATAAAACGACTGCAATCTAGCGGTCAGGAAATAAACTCAAAACGAAGCAACTGTCATGAATCTTGTACAATTATTTTTTTTTAAATATCGATATTTCGTTTTTGAGAATCAATACAGTATCGCCGAACAAAATATTGCGATACACATGTGTATCGATATTTTCTTACACCCCTAAGTGCTACTGCTGTAAATCTATGGTAAATGATGCCGATTTGTACATTAAAAAGCCTTCTGACTATTGTTGCACACAGTGTTGCTCCTGTTTGTCAGCGCTGTTTCATCTGGCTATAAACTGAGTCATTTGTGTTCTTCACTGAATTCAAGCGCCTCACACTGGATCTCACAGCACTGTTTAGGTGACCAGGAATCATCAGAGAGTGAATGCATCTGCTTTAGTAAGTTTGCGCCGTGCCGCCGTTTGAACTTTGATATGAGCGCATAAACGGTCCGAGTGGCATGCTTTCACTAGCGAACTTTGACTATATCGAACTTTATCTAACTCTTGTTATCGTTTATAGAGGAAATTCATATCATATCGCGCAATAATTATCGCTATCGATTTATCGCCCAGCTTTATACAATATCTTTTTTTTTGCAATTTTAGCATCAAAACATTTGAAGAGCCCTGCATTAATTCTTACAAGCTGAAAAATAACAAAGCAGAAAAATACCAAAAAAAAAAAAAAAAAAAAAACACAAAACACACACACACACAATAAACAAATCACAGTACGCACATTTAAGATTTATCCCTGTTTTGGCATCACTTCACACAGCACCAGTATGTCAGTGACTGTGTCTGTCTGCACACATTAAGTCGTCTCTCTGCCGAAACAGCTTTGTTTCTCTGTTATCTAGCCGCTGTCCGCACACGCACACACACACGCTACCGTCCTCTCCTATCACACCAAAGCTGCCCTGTGGGCAAGCAGGCGGCTGGAGTCTCCGCTGATT
The DNA here is from genome assembly GCF_022985175.1 of Labeo rohita. Taxonomy (NCBI): domain Eukaryota; kingdom Metazoa; phylum Chordata; class Actinopteri; order Cypriniformes; family Cyprinidae; genus Labeo; species Labeo rohita. The sequence continues at coordinate 21,191,876 of NC_066893.1, forward strand.
CAGTTTCGCACTAAATCATGAATGATACATCCTTTTTTTGAGTGAAATATTCATTTTTTTAAAAGAAGAAGAAACAGATGACAAGATGCGAATAGTGCAGTGCTTATAATCTAAGGTCTGAGACTACTGGCAGCCTTTAATGTAAGATTTAATACGTTTTTATTACAAATTATAGCATCAGCATCAGCACTTATTGAATTTGAGGATGTCTTAGTGTCTGGTCCATTCTCAAATGAATGACTCTTACAAAAGGGTTCACTAGCAAATAAAAAAGTGTGGGCAGAGTGGGCAAATTCAGAAATGGATTAGTCTCAGAAACAGGTTCTTTTTAGTGAATCATAAACATACAGTGTAACCAGTGTAGTGTGATTCCTAAACAAACGACTCCTGAGAACCAATTCTTTTTTGTGAATCAAAATATGGGCCAAATTGTAACCAGTATAATCAGATTCCAGAACAAACTTGTATAAACGGTTTCATTTTAGTGATTCAGAAATATAGCACAACCAGTGTAGGCAGATTCACAAGTGGATTACTCTCACAAACAGGATCTTTTTAGTGAATCAAAACATACTGTGTATAAAAGATTCCCAAAGAAATTATGAATTCCTAAAACCCCTTTTTTTTTCTAAATACAAAAACATGCTGCATGGCCAGTATAGCCTCCTGATTCTTGGATGGCTGACTCCTATGTACAGATTCTTTTTAGTGAATCAAAATATAGACTATAGTGTAGTGTACTAGTTTAATTTTTGTGAATCAAAAACATACAGCACAACCAGTGTAGGCAGTTTCACAAATGGGTTACTCTCACAAAGGGGTTCTTTTTAGCAAATCATAAACGTACAGTACGATCAGGAGTCCAGAGCGACTGACTCTTCTGAACCTGTTCTTTTCATTTCAATCAAGAACATACAACAATATTCCCAAACAAACGATATGAACTGTCTGATTTGAATCAAGAACATACAACACGACCAATGTAATCAGATTCCAAAAGAAAGACTTTTAGAAATACATTATTTTGTGAATCAAAAACATACAGTGCATCCAGTATATACTGTAGTCTGATTCCTGAAAGAATGATTCCTATGAACTGATCCTGATGAATCAAAAACATTCAGCTCCACCAGTGACTGTCGAATAAATGACTTTCAAACAAACAACTCTAAGTTTAATTTTAGTGAATAAAAAGAAAACAGCATGACCAGTATATGCCAATTCCATAATGACTCTTATGAACCAATTCTTTTTACTGAATCAAAAACATACAGTGTAATCAGAGTATTCCGATTCCTGAACAAACAACTCTCACAAACAGGTTCTATTTAGTGAATCAAAACACACTGTGCAACCAGTAGGTCAGATTCCCAAAGAAATTAATCCTACGACCCCGTTTTTTTTTTTTTCTTATGTTGCTTCATTTTTTTTTTTTTTTTTTTTTGCTGCATGGCCTGTATAACCTCCCGAGTCCTAGATGACTGACTCCTATGAACAGATTATTTTTAGTGAATCAAAATACAGGCTATAGTGTAACGAGTAGTAGTTTCATTTTTGTGAATCAGAAACATACAGCACAACCAGTGTAGGCAGATTCACAAATGGATTACTCTCACAAACAGGTTGTTTTTAGTGAATCATAAACGTACAGTGCAACCAGGGTAATATGATTCCCAAACAAATGACTCTTATGAACCGGTTCTTTTCACTGAAATCAAGAACATACAGCAAGATTCCCAAACAAAGGACTCCTATGAATTGTATCATTTGAATCAAGAACATACGGCATGACCAAAAATTTTTTTTTTTTAAATCAAAAACATACAGTGCATCCAGTATATACTATGGTCTGATTCCCGAAAGAACTGATGAACTGATCCCATTAATCAAAAACATACAGCTCAACTAGTGATTCTCGAATAAATGACTCTTTTGTTTCGGTGAATAAAATACTTACAGCAAATCCAGTGTAGTCAGATTCTCAAACAAACAACTCATTTGCCAATTCCATAATGACTCTTATGAACGGTTCTTTTTACTGAATCTGTAAAAAACTGAGCAACCAGTGTATTTGGATTTCCGAATGAATGTCTCATCTAGTTACTGACATATAACAAAGTAATAGTGTTTTGTAGTGTTTAAAAACACTAAATTGTGTAAGCACACCTGAAATTGCATTTCTTTTAGCCTAATATTACCAAAAAAAAGTACCCCAAGCAACCGTTAATGAACCGGAAGCGTTACAAGGAATCTAGAACCTCCACAGGAACTGTTAAATTCTTTATGATTCCCATCCACAGTCATCCCTAGACATCCCTGAAACATACAGGGCGGCAGCAGATGCATGTGTGCGCGCTGCTTGTTCCTGATCTAATATCTCCCTCATCTTTTAGAGCCGGCGGCGGTGCGTGCGCCAGACTCTGAAGTGTTGCACTAAACTGCGGCGACCCCGTTACGCGCCATAACGCTAAAATTACTCCTCGACTTAATGTACCGCCGGACTGCGAGCAACACCTCCTCCCGTCTCAAGGCGCAATCATCATGACAACCTATCAATCTGCTCATCCCCGTGATATATCTAGGTTACTGTGATTACAGCGTTACCCTACAGGATGTACATTAGAAGTCGGTAATCTTCTCCTGCACGGGCCTCGGAGCGCAAGAGCGCTTGTTTCCCTTCCCACAGATTGTGTGCGTGTCCGTGTGTGTGGATTAAATTTATAAAGCGCACATAATAAGTTAAAAATAAGTTCATTAGCGGGTGCAATTCACGAGCGCTCAAAAAAGCATTACTCTTGCGAGGCGTTCGTTACAAATGGTGTAAAATTTAAATGGAAAGCAAGGCATTAAGGAATTATATTCCTGTCCTGGGGCGAGCACTTGATTATACTAAGTGTTTGCACGCTCCCATTGTCTTGTTCCTATGTCAACAAATGCATGAATAAAAAGGGAAAATACATCATATGCTGTTCTTCCAGCTGTAAATTGTTTTTTATTACTATTCGGTGTTATTTATTTATTTTTAAGTGTTTCCTCGGTATATAAAATGCTTTAATAAAGTGCTGCATTAATGGAATCGTGCCATAAGTGCTGTATTTTTTGCCTCTCTGGATGGCTACTAGAAACACACAGAGGCATAACGCTGCAATGCACAATACAATGCTTGAGGCTAAGAGTGGATTATAAATGCAATGTGCTGGATTACTCTGTAAAGATTAATTGGTATTGACTTGCTGTAATATACAGGATGTGAAAAGAAGACATGTGGGCCAACCCAAGCCGGACTTGTTTCTTCTTCAGAATGCTTAAAAAAACATTACACATACCCAAAATGAGGCAAAACAATTTCTAGTTGCATTGTTAGTATTTGTGTCCTTTGCACACAGTCCAAAACCCAACTTACAATACATTAATGCATTCAGTAATCACTCCCATTATAGTGAATTTGGGTGTGTTATCAGTCCACATGTTCGCTATGAACTAAACTCATGTCATTAGTGTCAATTTATTGCAATAGGAGCAACATGAGCGCATAGCTGTATGTTTACAAAGTCCTTTTAAGGCAAATCAACTCTCTTGACAGCCATCTTGGCAGCTAAGCTGCTAATAGACCAATTTGGAGCAGACAGTTACACAGTTACAGTACTCTACTGTGGTGGCAGAAAAACACTGGTAACAAGTGGAGTGAAATGGGTAAAATCCATGGAATAAGAGAAAAAAGATGTATTGTTGTGCCTTTGGATGTCAGAATTGGAATGCAAATCATTTTTTTAGAATACTTAAAAGACACCATTTGAAGCTAAATGCAGATGTTGACTCCTATGAACTGATTCTATGAATCAAAAACATACAGCTCAACCACTGATTCTTGCATTAATGATTCTTATTTTAGTGAACAAAATACAGCAAACAACTCCTATAAATTCTATCATTTGAATCAAGAACATACAGCATGACCAGTGTAGTCAGATTCCAAATGAATGACTCTAAGAAATACATTATTTTTGTGAATCAAAAAACATACAGTGCATCCAGTATATACAGTATTTTAGTCTGATTCCCGAAAGAATGACTCCTATGAACTGATCCTATGAATCAAAAACATACAGCTCAACCACTGATTCCTGCATACATGACTCTTATTTTAGTGAACAAAATACTTACAGCAAACAACTCCTATAAATTGCATCATTGGAATCATGAACATACAGCATGGCCAATGTAATCAGATTCTGAAAGAATGTCTCTTAGAAATACATTATTTTTGTGAATCAAAAACATACAGTGCATCCAGTATATACTGTAGTCTGACTCCCGAAAGAATGACTGCTATAAACTGATTCTATGAATTAAAAACATACAGCTCAAGTGATTCGTGAATAAATTACTCTTTTGTTTCAGTGAATAAAATACTTACAGCAAACCCAGTGTAGTCAGATTCTCAAACAAACAACTCTAAGGTTAATTTTGGTGAATAAAAAAGAAAACCTTTACAGTACTCTACTGTGGTGGCAGAAAAACACGAGTGGAGTGAAATGGGTAAAATCTAATATGCCGATCTGATGCTATTCAAGAAACATTTCTTATCATTATCAGTGTTGTTTTTAGTTTATTAATATTTTTGTGGAAACTGGTACTTTTTTTAGGATTCTTTGAAAATAGAAAGTTTGAGAGAATTTTTTTGCCCCAACAATGTAAAAGTCTTCCAGGAAGGGAAAAAAAACAAAACATACCGACCCCAAACTTTGGAACAGCTTGAAACTTTTATAACCTGTCTGCATTAAACATTAAAATGGCGTAGACGCAATTATGACTTAATAACTCACAACTGCGAGTTTATATCATGCAGTTCTGAAAAAAAAGTTGTGAAATAAAAAGTCGCAATTAAAAAAATTTTACATTTTTTTTTTTATTCTATGGCGGAAATGGGCTTCCATACCAAGGCTGCATTTTATTTATTTATTTATTTAGTGGTATAAAAATACAGTAAAATAGTACAATAAAGCTTCTTCTTTGAGAAATAGAAAGTTTGAAAGAACAGCATTTATTTGAAATACAGTCATGGCCAAAAATATCGGCAACCTTGCAGTTCTGTCAGAAAATGCAACACTTCTCTCAGAAAATTGTTCCAATTGCAAATGTTTTGGTATTTACGTGCATATTGTTTTTGTTTGCACTGCAACAACACAGAAAAACAGAGAAGAAAACTTGATAAAATTTCACATATATCTTAAAAATGGACTGGACAATATTATTGGCACCTTGTCAACATTGTAAGAAATAACTGCTTTTCAATCACGTGATGCTCCTGTAATTTATATTTAGACACACCTGTGGCAAGTAACAAATGTGGACAATACAGTAATCACACTTGCAACCAGTTAAAATGGAGAAAAGTTGACTCAACCTTTGTGTTGTGTGTCACACTGAGCATGGAGAAAAGAAAGAAGTGTGAAGAGTTGTCTGCGGGTTTGAGAGAAAAAAATGTGGAAGAGCATGGGCAATCTCAGGGCTACAAGTCCATCTCCAGTGATCTTAATGTTCCTGTGTCCACTGTGTGCAATATCATCAAGAGCCCATGGCACTGTAGCTAATTTCCCTGGACGTAGACGGAAGAGCAAAATTAATGAAAATTTACAATGAAGGATTGTTCAAATGGTGGATAAAGCACCCTGATTAACTTCCAAACCAATTCAAGCTGACCTGCAGACACAGAGTACAACAGTGTCAGCTCGCACTATCCGTCGCCATCTGAATGAAAAGGGACGCTATGGTAGGAGACCACTGCTGACACAAAGGCATAAAAAAGCAAGACTGGAGTTTGCCAAAACTTATGTGACAAAACCACACTCCTTCTGGGAGAACATACAGTGGACAGATGAGACAAAAGTAGAGCTTTTTGGGAAAGGACATCATGGCACAGTTTACAGAAAAAGAAATGAGGCCTTCAAAGAAAAGATCACAGTCCCTACAGTCAAACATGGTGGAGGTTTAAAAATATTTTGGGTTTGCTTTGCAAACCCAAAACATTTGCTGCTTTGGCACTGGATGCTTTGACCGTGTAAACGGTATCATGAAATCAGATGATTACCAAAGAATTTTGGGGCGCAACATAGTGGCCAGTGTCAGAAAGCTGCGTCTCCACCAGAGGTCATGGGTCTTCCAGCAGGACAATGACCCAGAACACACTCAGAAATGGTTACAAACAAAGAGAGTTCTGAGTTCAGATCTGAATCCCATAGAACACCTGTGGAGAGATCTCAAAACTGCAGTTGGGAGAGGCATTCTTTAAATCTGAATGACCTGGAGCAGTTTGCAAAGGAAAAGTGGTCCAAAATTCCAGTAGAGAGGTGTAAGAAACTTACTCATGGTTACAGGAAGCGACTGATTTCAGCTGTTTTTTCCAAAGGGGCTGCACCCAAATATTAAGTTAAGTGTGCCAATAATTTTGGGTTCTGTGTGGAATTGTATCAGATTTGACTTTTCTTCTCTGTTTTTTTGTTGTTCCAAAAAAAAAAAAAAATATATATATATATATATATATATATATATATATATATATATATATGTGTGAGTACCAAAACATTTGCAACTGCAACAATTTCCTGAGAGAAGAGTTACATTTTCTGACAGAATTGCAAGGGTGCCGATATTTTTGGCCATGACTGTATATAAATATATTTTCCCCAAACAATGTAAAAGTCTTCCAGGAAGGGGGGAAAAAACATACTGAGCCCAAAATTTTGAACAGCTTAAAACTTTTATAACCTCTCTGCATTAAACATTAAAAAAGCACTAGATAGCAATAACACTTGACCTTAACTTTTAACTTCACATTAACCTTGCCAACCCTAAAAAAACTAAACCTGAACGAGAAAACTATGAAAACACTAAAACTTAAGGACAAACTGAAAAATATACTAAAAAGTGCATTAAAAATTACAAACTATAACTCTACACTGACAACATGAGTGATAGAAGCTATTAGCATTGTTAAGATAAGCATATGCAAATGAGCAGATGCAGCAGCAACCAATGAGAGAGCAGACAGTGAAACACCTCACGCATCAAATATCTTCTGACTGCCTGTGAATCAGTCTCTTCACACAGCATTTTCACTTTCGCTTGACACCGGAAACTTGTTGAGTCGCGCCGGCTCAGGATGAGCCTGCTGCAGAGAAATCTCCTGTTCAAAGAACCACCAAAAACAGCTTGAAAATACTATCAGTCGCCTCGGTAAGAGAGTAAATGGAAAGTAAACATCCTCCTACCACAGACCCCACAATGTGGCTAATGTGTGTTTGTGTGTGGCTGTGATTGTATGTTTAAGCTCACACTGAGAGTTTCTCGCTGGCTGGAGATGCTGGAACGCCTGATAATTTTCTTTTTCTTTAACTCGCACTGCCGAATATCTAAAATACAATACAGAGCCGTCACTCAAAACCTTCAAAGCGCGTCGATATGTCATCTGTCAATACGGCAACAAAGACACATACGGAACGAGCAAGGCTAGACTTTTCGCCCCTAGGAAACTCACGTCTGCTGAGCTACACACACTTTGTCCCTCACACACACACATACTTCGGATGGTGGCACTAGTGCTTTTAGAGGACGGGGAGGGATGCAAACGGGCGACACACAAACAAATGCCTCTTTAGCATTCCACACAGCACTTCACTGCAGCGCGTTCGGTTTCCAGGCAGCCTTGCATTATTAATGCAAGCGTCTCTCCAGTCTGCCCGCCCCCAGAGCACACCAGAAGAGGAGGAGGAGAGGCCACTGCTACACTCCACGACAATGCAGCAAACATGCACTGAACAGAGACAGAATGAGGGTGCAATTACGCTTCTATCCCGCAAATGTCACGCTTAAGGCCCATAATGCCTCACGAGTGCGTCGGATTACGCGTAAAACCGCTGAGTTCGAGCAAAGCCGCCGTAAGTGAGGACACGTGTCTCTCGACGGTCGCTCAGGGCGGAAATTAGATCGTGATTCTTACAGTCAATTAGAGTACGAATAGGGGTTTTTGTGTTTGAATGTTATGGCGCTGCTCGCTTTTCCGGTAGAAGGAAAGATTGGGACTCATTTGGGACAATTTAAGTCATTTCAGATGAATTTGTTGAGGAAGTTCGCAAAAGGGTCTGAAAAGCAGGCCTGGAATGATTCACAATATATGAGCAGCTGACATAAAAGTCGACATGTTCTGTTGTGTGAGCTCATGAATGCACGTAAAATAAAATAAAATAAAATAAAATAAAATAAAATAAATAAATAGTATTATTAATTATTTGTTAATTATTTAACAATTAATAATAATAATAATAATAATAAATAATAATAATTATTATTATGATAATCATATTTTAAAAAAAATAACAAGAGAAATAATAAATAACAAAACAAAAACAACAAAAATAATACTTTATTAAATTACCAAAATTACTAATAAGCTGATATAAAGGCGACATGTTCTGTTTTGTAATATGCTGCACAATTTAAAGCAGTATTTTGCAAATTTTTATAATAATTATTAAAATCCATTAAAATGAGCTCATGCATGCATGTAAAATAAATAAATATTAATTATTTATTTATTATTATTATTATTATTATTATTAGAAAATAATCCAAATTTAAGATAAATAACAAAATAAATAATAAAAGTAATAAAAATTTAAATAACTAACAAAACAAAAGCAACCAAACAAATAATCTTATAAATTACAGTATTTTGCTAACTTTTATAATTGTTATTATGTATACTGCTTTTATGATCTCATAATAAATGCAAGACATTGAATCTCATTGAGTCCTTTTAAAAATCCATTAAAATGAGCTCATACACATAAAATAAAAAATACATAAATAAATATTAGTATGAATTATTTATTAATTATTCAACAATTAATAATAATAATAATAATAATAATAATCACATTTTAAAATAAATATTTTAAATTATAATATAATTAACAAAACAAAAACAATGAAACAAATAATTTTATAAATAAAAATGTATATAAATAAAAAATAATTAATTCATTAATGTTTTAATAATAATAATTATTATTATTATTTGAAAATAATCAATTTTAAAATAAATAAAATAAATAACTAAATAAAAATAAATACAAATATAAATAACTAACAAAACAACAAAATAAATTTTATAAATAACTAAAAATAAAAAATAAATACATGCATACATACACACACAAACATGCATACTCACGTACATAATTATACTTTTCCTTAACCTTAAATTTAATGTAATCTTAATTAATGTTAAAAAAAAAGACAAAGCACAATTTAAAAAAAATAGAAATGAAAAAAAGAAATTATTGCAGATGTGATCATCATGAAATGTAACTTATATAAGGAGGATAATAACATTTAATCACAAAAAATATTAATTAAAATAAAAAAGAAATCATTTATTCAAAATATATATTTCTGAAATTAAGTCCTATCCTTATTTTTGCTTTTCAAGTACATTTATCTTGTCTTTCGGATATTCAGACTTTTACTGAAGAAAAAAGACAAAAATATGATTTATTTATTTATTTACATCTGAAATATCTGAAATAATATAAACAAGCAAACAAAACAGTAGCCAAAAAACAAAACGCAACATATATACAGATCATAAACCTACTGAGCGCAAGTGCGTTTTTTTTCTTACGCTAGAATTTGCAAGAGCAACAGCTATCTGTGACGGTGACGACCGATTCAGAATCAGCCAGAATAAATTATCCCTCAGAACACAAATGAAGTCATGTGTCATCCAAACGTTGTTTTTCCTTAAAGGTAAAACGTCAAGACTGTTTCTCTCTTTCCTCCCTCTCTAGTCAATTAACAAAGCCAGACGCCTTTGGCACAGCAAAGTCAGTCCGTCTGCGCTCTATAAAAGAGATAAAGATTCCAATTTCCCCTGTCACAGACATCATAAAGAAGTCTTTGGCTCGGCCGACAGATTGCCATCGAAATTTCCATGATTTCACAGTCGCAGTCCACAAAAATGTTAAGAGTTAACCTCCACCGGCCCTCTTGCAGGCATGTTTTTAAGGCTGCGATGCGGTCCCTTTTTTTTTCCTTTCCGCGCTCCTCTCTTTTTTTCAATTCTCGCTTTATCGGAAACTTCATTTCCTATTCAAGGTAGCAGCACAAAGTAATGAATTCTCAGCGAGTACAAACGGCGCTGGCTGACCCCCGGTGACCTCCTGTCGGTAAATGAAACAGTCAGCACTGTGGCGGCTCAGAGGGGTCACCAAGCCACGTCGCATTTAACTGCACTGCACAGTACAGTACATTCACAGAAGTCTCTGGAACACAGTTTACTGTGGTATCGAGTCTGTTCTTTTAACTTTACAGTGTTTCATTTATCCTAAAGCCATTCAGTAAGACCAACACAGCAAGATATGGAGTTAACTGACAGTATTATTCTACAGACTAGGCCTTGCTGTTGTTTTATAAGGTGTTGAAGACTTCAGGAAGTAGCACCTTGTCAAATTGTCACTTCAGATATGGTGATGGCCTTTCATAGGTCATGTGTTGCAGACGCAGACTTACCGCTGCTGCGCTGCTCAAGAGTGAACCGGGACACGTCACTGCCACCGAATCAAAGAGAGGCTTGATATACAGACACCTTGAAGCTTGAATCAAAACGTGTGCAGATCTTCGCGCACCTCGGAGTCCTAGAAAAGTAAAGTGCAACTTTAGACAGTTGGAAACTTTGCTGTACTTCAGTGTTGTTATTGATAACCAAGTTCACCCAAAAATGAGAATTCAGTTAATTACTCACCCTCATGTATAGGCTATATGTGCAGTGCCTTAATCTTTTTTTCACGTTTTATGTTGCTACCTTGCCTTTTTTCCCCACATCAACCTACACTCCATACACCATAATGACAAAGCAAAAACAAGCAAAAAATACATTTAAAATAAATAAGTACATTGCATAAGTATTCATACCCTTAACTCAGTACTTGGCTGAAGCACCTTTACAGCCTCTTTTTGGGTATGATGCGACAAGCTTTGCACATCAACATTTGTCAATTATCTGCCATTCTTCTCCTCACTTCTTCACCTCTCAAACTCAAACTTGGATAGGGTCTGGCACACATTTTCAGGTTTCTCCAGAAATGTTTGATTGTGTTCAAGACCAGGCTGTGGCTGGGCCACTCAAGGACATTCACAGAGTTGTCTCTAAGCCACTCTTGCTGTGTGCTTAGGGTCATTGTCCTGTTAGAAGGTGAACCTTCTGCCCAGTCTGAGGTTCTGAATGCTCTGGACTGGGTTTTCATTAAGGCTATCTCTATATTCTGCTTTGTTGAGCTTTCCTTTCACTCTGACGAGTCCTTCAGAACCTGCCCATGAAAAAACAGCCATCACACTTTACTTTTGGATGATGTTGTGCAGGTGATGAGCAGTGCATGGTTTCCTCCATACATGATGCTTGTAATTGAGGTTCATCAGACCAGAGAATCTTGTTTCTTACAGTCTGAGGGTCCTTTGACGATGCTTTTTCGCAAAAATTGCTCAAAAAGGGGTTTTCATGTGTCTTCACTGAGGAGAGCATTGAGTTTGGCCACACAACCATAAAGACCAGATTGGTGAAGTGTTACAGTGATGTTTTTCCTTCTGTAAGTTTCTCCTATCTTCACATATGATTGTGGATCTCATTTCAGGAATGTTCTCTGTATAGTGGAATTTAATGGTGCCCCCAAGTTTGAACTTACAAAATGCAGTTTAAATGGCTCTAAACCAGGGGTGTCAAACTCAGTTCCTGGAGGGCTGCAGCCCTGAAGAATTTTGTTCCAACCTTGCTCCAACACATATACTATGCAGTTTTCAATTAAACCTGAAGGACTTGATTAGTTGGATCAGGTGTGTTTAATTAGGGTTGCATCTAAACTCTGCAGGGCTGCGGCCCTCCAGGACCAGAGTTTGACACCCCTGCTCTAAATGATCCAAGCTGAGGAAGAAGGATCTTATCTGATGAAACGATCTGTCATTTTCAAAACAAATGGACAATTTATATACTTTTTAACCTCAAACGCTCGTCTTGTCTTGTCTCTGCGATGCACAGTAAGGGTATGTTGAAAAACTCCCGTTTCGTTTTCTCCTTCTTTCTTCTTCAAAGGCCGTTTGATCTTGTTTGCATGTTCACTTTGTAAACACTGGGTCGGTACTTCCGCAGCGATGTAGGACGATTTTGAAGCTGTGGAAGAAAACGAGATGGGAGTTTTTTGACATACCCTAACTGTATTGATCGTATTGAACCGGGAAAAGTTCACGCAGACTTAGACAAGATAAGCGTTTGAGGTTAAAAAGTATATAAATTGACAATTTGTTTAGAAAATGACCTGATCGTTTCACTAGATAAGACCCTTCTTCCTCGGCTGGGATCATTAAGAGCCATTTGAAGCTGCATTTAAACTACATTTTGGAAGTTCAAACCAGGTCAGGCTGAACGTAGGCAGAACCACACACCCAGTGTTTACAAAGCGAACATGCAAAGACTAAGAAAGTGCAAGTCAAACGCTGTTTACAAACAAAAACGTGTCGGATGATTCTGAAGTTGTAGCAGAAAATAAGATTAAGAAAATAGAGTTTTTCACCATACTCTAACATTTTTAGCCGGAGTACACAGACGATGAACTTAGACATGATTCGTAGTAGTGATGGGAAGTTCGGATCATTTTACCAACTCTGACCTTTGAGTTTTGTTCAGCAAAATGAACAAATATTTTTTCGAATCATTTAGTTAATTTTAGCAAAATCAGCAACACGTGACAGCCCCGTAAGATGAACGAACGACTCGAAAAACCCGAAGACTCGACACAGGTGAACTAATTCCAGTACAGAACCTAATAGTATGTTGTGAATGCGCAACTGAACAAATCACTCCCCAAGATGACTCGTTCTTTGCGAGTCACATTAAAGATTCGTTCAGAATGAATGAATCGTTCAAGAACGTCCTGTGGACGCGCATCCGAGAGCCTGTGCTACTTAAAAAGTATACTTTTTTCGTTTCACTAGATAAGACCCTTCTTCCTCGGCTGGGATCATTTAGAGTCGTTTGAAGCTGCATTTAAACTACATTTTGGAAGTTCAAAATCGGGGCACCAATGAAGTCCATTATATGGAGAAAAATCCTGAAATGCTTTCCTCAAAAAACATAATTTCTTTACGACTGAAGACAGAAAGACATGAACATCTTGGATGACAAGGGGGTGGGTAAATTATTTGTAAATTGTTGTTCTGGAAGTGGACTTCTCCTTTAAGGTTCTTTAAGTTATCATTTCCCAATGCTACTTAATGCAACCTCAAACTAGCATCAGATCAGCTCTCATGAGGCCCGACGACCCGATGCTTTCCAGATTTCCATCACGTCTGCGATAAGTTGTAGGTTTCAGCTCCCGCCGGCGAGCGGCGAGGAGCACGTTCTCTGATTGCTCCAGCGGAGTTGGCGGTGTGCGGCTGCTGTAATGAACCCGCTAATGGCTAAATCTTCTCATCAGTCTAATTGCAGAAAGACAATACCCACTGATGGCATGTGCAGATTAAACGTTGCCGCGTTCTCCAGCAAATTTCGTTAAGTGGGGGGAAAAAACACAGCGAGAGCAATTAGAAACAAGAAGGACGGAATTAAATGCACAACTGAATTAAACTCATGGTGGATTTGTGGAGCCACACCAATGAATAATCAGGCTTTCATAATTCATACTACAGAGATAAAAACGAGCGCTTTAGGAATTGAGACCAAGCCTCTCGGCCACAATTGCATTATGTTATGTACTCGTAGCCCTACGTGTCGAGCATCTTCCGAGAGCCGAGGATGTGACCGCGGCCAATCAGAAGTGTCGTCACGTATTTACAACGCCCTCATTTTACTTGTTTGGGGGTATTTGTTTGCCAGCCGCCCACATTTTTATCTGTGTGCACCACATAACGCTTTGTCAGTAATCAAATTTCATTTCACACTTCAGTGCTACGGTCCAGGATAATTAGTCAGAAGAATTTTATGTCCCTGCTTGTTAAAAAAGGCAAATTTTCATTGTTTTTTTTTTTTTACCCTGGATGGTGGGCAGCTGAAGACGTCTTTGACTCTTGGCGGGTCTGAATCACTGCTCATTTCAGTTGAATTGGTCCGATAATTAGATTCATAAATGCTTATGACATATGTATCAGCGCAGCAGGTTTCTGAAGTGGTTTCTCCCAGAGACCTCTGAAAAAAAGAGAGGATAAGACGACTTTTAATTATTTCACAAAAACTGCACAAGTAATTTCATGTTTATTGTGAGAGGAAAAAACAGGGATTGAGTGATGAGATTTGTTTTATTGTGCTTTCACTGTTCAAGCCATTTATTGCGCAGAATCTTCTCTCATTCTGAGACATCAAGGTTTGTCTTTATGAAACTATTCTATTTCTAGTGAAGGTTTCTGTTTCATCTTAAACTCTCAAATCTTTTGATTTTGTTCAGTAACAATGTAGACCTACTGTAAATGTATAACAGCATCCAAAAAGTGCCTTTTTGTCTATTATGAATGAGTTGTTTTTGAACAAATATGTCAAATCATATCTTATGTACCCTTGTGTCGTTCTGACTCTATGATGTTCTTTTTTCTGTAAGGCACAAAAGAACTTTAGGATAATAAAAGTGAACTGTGACCAGAAATTTAACTTATTCACTGAAATCAAATATGGTACAGGATACCAACAACTCCAAATGTCATTGTTTTGGAAAAAGGAAAAAATAAATAAAATTACCAAAAATCAGATCATCAAACCAGATCACATAAATAAACAAGAATTAATTTACATTACAATATATGAAGAGCTCTTTTCCAAAATGCTATAAATCCATTTTGATTCATTTGAGTACAAATGTGTTTTCTTTACCAAGAAAGTGGCAAGATGAAAACCACTATTTTCTGTTTTAAACTTTCACATAGCATCTTTAGGTTATAATAACATAAAAAATTCAAATCTAGATTTTTTTTTCAAAGATTTATTATAAAAACTGAATATTTTTTTTCCAAAATGCAATAAATGCAATAAATCCAATATAAAAGGTAATATCCTAGTCAAAAAATATGTAAAACCTGCAGCATATTTGAAATTAAGGAACTAAACAAGAATGATTCATTTATTTAAAAATTTGTCCAAATTCTCATTCATTTCATTATCTCAAAAAATAAATAAAAAAAAATAAAATAAAATAAAATAAAATAAAAAAATAAAAAAAAATGGGAAATGAGCAAGAATGATTAATTTACTTAAAAATATGATAGAAATATGCAGAAAATATTAAATATCTGTCAAATCTGTGCCATACTTCATTTGAGAAGATGGAAATAAAAAAGAATGATTCATTCATTTAAACAATTTGTTCAAAAAACTGCATTTGATTCAATCATAAATTATTTCAAACCTTTACCATAAGAGATTCAAAATCTTCAGAATAAACAGAAATGATTCATTCACTTAAATGTTTAGTTCAAAACATAGATGTTTTAGAGCGAAAATTATGTCAGTCGTTCTGTATTTTATTTGAAATCAGAGAAATGAACAATGAACAACAAATAAATGATTCAGTCACTAATTTCAGTTTTCATTCACATTTGTTTTCTAATCCAAAATTAGCATGATATTCACATTTCTGATATGAAATTAAGGCAATGAACAGGAATAATTCATTAATTTTAAAATTAATTCAAAAACCTGGACTTGATTCATAATAAAAAATGATTAAAAACCTGCCTCATACTAGATTCAAAAGCTTGGAAATGAACAAGAATGATTAATTTATTTTACTAAAAGATCTGTTTAAAAACTCTTTGTTTTCTAATCCAAAATTAGCGTGATATTCACATTTCTGATATGAAATTAAGGCAATGAACAGGAATAATTCATTAATTTTAAAATTAATTCAAAAACCTGGACTTGATTCATAATAAAAAATGATTAAAAACCTGCCTCATACTAGATT
Organism: Labeo rohita; assembly: GCF_022985175.1. Taxonomy (NCBI): domain Eukaryota; kingdom Metazoa; phylum Chordata; class Actinopteri; order Cypriniformes; family Cyprinidae; genus Labeo; species Labeo rohita. Next base: position 21,207,871 of record NC_066893.1, read on the forward strand.
CAAAAGCTTAGAAATGAACAAGAATGATTAATTTATTTTACTAAAAGATCTGTTTAAAAACTCTTTGTTTTCTAATCCAAAATTAGCGTGATATTCACATTGCTGATATGAAATTAAGGCAATGAACAGGAATAATTCATTAATTTTAAAATTAATTCAAAAACCTGGACTTGATTCATAATAAAAAATGATTAAAAACCTGCCTCATACTAGATTCAAAAGCTTAGAAATGAACAAGAATGATTAATTTATTTTACTAAAAGATCTGTTTAAAAACTCTTTGTTTTCTAATCCAAAATGAACATGAATTTTACCAACTCTGATATGAAATTAAGGCAATGACCAAGAATTAATTATTCAAAAACCTGGTCTCGATTCATAACCAAAAATGATTTCAAACCTGACTCAGATTGATTCAAGTCTTGAAAATGAACAAGAATGATTCATCTACTTTACTAAAAGATCTGTTCAAAATCTCTAATTTGTTTTCTAATCCACTAAAATTATGAAATTAAGGCAATGACCAAGAATGATTCATTCATTTTACAATTCATTCAAAAACCTGGACTCGATTCATAATCAAAAAGGATTTCAAACCTGCTTCATATACTAGATTCAAAAGCTTGGAAATGAACAATAATGATTCATTTACTTTATTAAAAGCTCTGTTTATAAACACACTCTTCTTTTAACCCATAATCAATTATTTCAAACCTGACTCAGGTTGATTCAAACCTTGGAAATGAACAAGAATGATTAATTTACTTTACTAAAAGATCCATTCAAAAACTCTAATTTGTTTTCTAATCCTAAATTAGCATGAAATTAGCATTTATGATATGAAATTAAGGCAATGACCAAGAATGATTTATTCATTTTACCATTTATTCAAAAACCTGGGTTTGATTCATAATCAAAAATAATTTCAAACCTGACTCAGATTTATTCAAATCTTGAAAATGAGCAAGAATGATTCATCTACTTTACTAAAAGATCTGTTCAAAAATTCTAATTTGTTTTCTAATCCTAAATTAGCATGCATTTAGCATTTCTGATATAAAATGAAGGCAATGACCAAAAATGATTAATTAATTTACAATTTATTCAAACATCTGGATTCGATTCATTCAAAATCTTGGAAATGAACAAGAATGATTAATTTACTTTAAGATGCATTCAAAAACTTTAATTTGTTTTCTAATCTAAAATTAGCACGATATTCACATTTCTGTTATGAAATTAAGGCTATAACCAAGAATGATTCATTCATTTCATGATTCATTCAAAAACCTGGATTCGGCTCATAATAAAAAGTGATTTCAAACCTGACCCAGATTGATTCAAATCTTGGAAATGAACAAGAATGATTCATCTACTTTACTAATAGATGTGTTCAAAAACTCTAATTTGCAAATTAGCATTCAGTTAGCATTTCTGATGGGCAATAATCAAGAACGATTCACTAATTTTACGATTCATTCAAATATCTGGACTCGATTTGTAATCAAAAATGATTTCAAACCTGAATCATACTAGATTCAAAACCTTGGAAATGAACAGGAATGATTCTTTTATTTTACTAAAAGATCTGTTCAAAAAAAAAAAAAAAAAAAAAAAAAAAAAAAAAACTAATTTGTTTTCTAATCCAAAATTAGCATGAAATTAGCATTTCAGATATGAAATTAAAGCAATGACCAAGAATGATTCATTCATTTTATGATTCATTCAAACATCAGGATTTGATTCATAATTTGTTTTCTAATCCAAATTTAGAATGAAATGAGCATTTCTAGTATGAAGTTAAGGCAATGACCAATTTTACAATTTATTCAAACATCTGGACACAATTCATATTACTCATACTCATAACTCTAATCCAAAATTAGCATAAAATTATCATTTCTGATATGAAATTAAGGCAAAGAATGATTCACTCATTTTACAATTCATTCAAACATCTGGACTTGATTCATAATCAAAAATGATTTCAAACCTGACTCAGATCTTGGAAATTAACACAGATGATTTGTTTACCTTACTAAAAGATCTGTTCAAAAACTCTAATTTGTTTTTGAATCCAAAATTAGCGTGAAAGTAGCATTTCTGCTGTGAAATTAAAGCAATGACCAAGAAAGATTCATTCATTTTACATTTCATTCAAACATCTTGACTCGATTCATAATAAAAATTATTTCAAACCTGACTCATACTAGATATAAAATCTTGAAAGATTCATTTACGTTACTAAAAGATCTGTTAAAAAAAAAAAAAAAAAAAAAAAAAAAAAAAAACCTAGAAAAATTTGTTTTCTAATCCAAAATTGGCATGATATTTGCATTTCTGATTTGAAATTCAGGCAATGATTAAGACAATGACCAAGAATGATTCATTCATTTTATGATTCGTTCAACAACCTGGACACGATTCAAAATTAAAAATGATACTAAACCTGCCTCATACTAAATTCAAAATCTTGGAAATTAACGAGAAGGATTCACTTATTTTACTAAAAGATCTGTTAAAAAAAAACTAATTTGTTTTCTAATCCAAAATTAGCATGAAATTAAAGCAATGACCAAGAATGATTCATTCATTTTACAATTTATTCAAACAAAATTTGAAATTAAGGCAATGATTAAAACAATGACCAAGAATGATTCATTCATTTTATGATTCATTCAAAAACCTGGACTCGACAAGAATGATTTATTTACTTTGCTAAAAGATCTATTCAAAAACTCTTATTTGTTTTCTAATCCACAATTAGCATGACATTCACATTTCTGATTAAAATTAATTAGAAAAAAAATTAAAGCAATGACCCAGAATGATTCGTTCATTTTACGATTCATTCAAAATCCTGGACTCGCTTTATAATCAAAAATTATTTCAAACCTGCCTCATACTAGATTCAAAACCTTGGAAATGAACAAGAAAGATTCACTTACTTTACTAAAAGATCTGTTCAAAAAAACTAATTAGTTTTCTAATCCAAAATTAACATGAAATTAGCATTTCAGATATGCAATTAAAGCAATGACCAAGAATGATTCATTCAAAAACAACTGTTTTGCAATCACAAATCTGCAGCGTTTAATTTGAGATCATGAAAATGAATGATTTGGTCACTTATAAAAGATTAATTCCGTATTCAAATGTGATTTCAAATCTTTGACTGATTTGTTTTAAAATCATGAACACTAACAAGAATGATTCATTCGTACACCACGAGCTGAGAGATTCCATCACCTCAGGCAATCACATAACTAATACTGTCTCTTCATCCTCACACACACAAACACACACACACACACACACACACACACACACACACACACACTTTCTTGCTGATTAGTACTGACAGTTCCAGCACATTGCTTAGGGTCGACTCATTTTCAAGGTTTTACAAGGTATGTTCAACACTTATTCTTGGTCCACCGGCTAAGCTGAACTCCAACTGTGCTCATGTCAAAGCCTCGGTTATAGCAGTCATGTTCTAGCCATTAGCGTAAAAAAAAACATCTCAAGAATCCCAAGCTAACTGTAAAGCTTTACTGTACTTCTCAAAATGGTTTTCTGTTCATTCAAAGAGCTCTTTTCCAGAGGAGCCATCAGAAGATCAATAGTCTGTCCGGGAAGAACTACAAAGTCATGAAAGATCCTTCTCATCTATATCCGTCTCATTGTCCGTGTTTCTCATCCGTAATGTCATTCCCGCAGAGTAAGTTTTCTGGCTTATCTGTTCTTACTGTATTCACCCGTTTCTTTTTGTTAGCATATGAAAGTGTTCTGTTTGCTTTTGATGTTTCGCAGCCTTATAACTGTCAGACGGTTTGACATGTTCCAGGTACAGAACATTTCAAAGACAGTGTAATCAAGGTTCATCGGTAAATTGCGGTTATGTGATTCCGACAATTCATAAATCACATTCTTTGTGGATTATTTAGTGACTTGGGGTGCATTAAAGTCCCACAAATTAAATCAGGATTTGCTTTTAGAAAGCAAACTAGCCAGAGACAGGATGAAAAGATAAACAGCTCTGGGAATCAGAAGGTATTAAATTATTTTAATGGGTAATATTTTACCTTAGTTTAACAGGGAGACTGGCATATTAAGAAGGTTCTCGAGGCAGGTTTTCAAACATTTTGATGTTGTAGACCCAAAATCTTCTCATGAGGGACCTCTTTTCTAAAATTTAAATAATATAAAATTATTGTATACACAAAAATAATATGGAATCAAAAAACGGTAACATTTATACTGTGGGGAAAAACATACTTTATAGGCGTATAATATTATCTAGAAAACATTTACTGTCTCTTTTTACTTTATCAACTGCAATGTTAGATACAGTATAAATCTGAATAAAAACAAAAAACTATATGGCTGAAAACTAAAAATAACTTTATATTTAGTATTTAGGATTACAATGTAAAATGTGTATTTTAAATAATAATAATAATAATAATAATAATAATAATGTATTAATTACAACTTCATTTATTTATTTATTTATTTATTTGTACCAACATATTATTGATTAAAAATATATTCATAAATATACATATAATAAATTAGTAATTATAATACAATTATTATTATTATTATTATTATTATTATGTTGTTGTTGTTGTTGTTGTTGTGTACACAAACTTATTTATTTGTAAATTTGTAATTCATAACATATTGATTACAAATTTATAAATAAATACATTTGTAATTAATAATAATGTTGTTGTTGTTGTTGTTATTACTTACAAAAATTATAAATAAATTAATATTAAAAATAAATACACTTGTAATTATTATGTACAAACATATTTATTTATGTCTTTCCACATGTAATTAATAATAATAACAATAATTACAATAATAACAATATACTATTATTTTATGTACAAACTTAACCAAATTTTGTAGCTAAAAATAATAACAATATTGTTTCATTACAACTTTAAAAATAAATAATGAATAACTAAATACAATTGCTATTAATAATTACATTTATTAACATTATTATTGGTTATTATTATTATTAATTCATTAATTAATTAGTAAGTAATAATAACTTTATTATTATTATTTACAAACGTATTGATTTGTAATTATTAATAACATTATTATTATGCTATTATTATGTACCAACTTATTATTTTCTTTTTAATTTGTAGTTAATAAAAAATATTTATTTATTAATAAATTTGTAATTAATAACATTATTATGGATTACAAATTTATAAATAAATAAATAAATAAAATTTGTAATTAATAATAACATTATTATTATTATTATTATTATTATTATTATTTATGTTATTATGAATTACAAATGTATGTATTTATTTGTTGCTAAATTTGTGATTAATAATAACATTATTATTATTATTATTTGTTATTATTACTTACAAATGTATGTATTTATTTATTACTAAATTTGTAATGAATAAAATTATTATTATCATTATTATTATTTATGTTATTATTACTTACAAATGTGTATTTATTATTATTGTTGTTATTATTTACAAATGTATTAATAATAACGTGATCATTATTAATTACAAATGTATTATTTATTCATTTCTAAATTTGTAATTAATAACTTATTACTGAATAAATTAATTAATTGGAACTCTAAATAAATTTTAAATATACTGCTTTTAATTATTAAAAAAAAAAAACATACATACATACATACATACATATACATAATTTTTTACTTTTCATTCAACTATTAATATTTTCTACCTAAAGAGTATTATTAGAAATATAAATCTTGCAAAGAAAATATATATATATATATATATATATATATATATATATATATATATATGTCAACAAAACAATTGTGATTACGTATTTCCAAGCAGTGTTTTGAATGAAATAGTAATAAATGAAAAATGTTTCATTCTTTTTTTTTATCCTAATAGATATATATTAAAATCAACTAATTAAAATAATATATATAGTACAAATATATAATTTAATATATATTTTGGTATTTTTCATGTTCACCTTCACTGCTAATTTTGAGCAGCATATACATTAAAGTGCTCCTATTATGCCATTTTAAAGGTTGCTAATATTATTTTATGAGTCTCCTAAAACAGGTTTACATGTATGCAAGGTCAAAAAACACTTTAGTTTTCTCCAAAAATAGATTTAATTTTACCTAATTTCTAAATGATGCGTAAACGACTAGTGTGAAGCAGTTCAAAAAATCAGACTCTCTAAACCCCGCCTTTCCATGAGCCCTCACAGCTGTGATTGGTCAGATGGCGCAGTCTTTTATGATTGGTCTTAAAAGAAAACGAAACGCCCATTGCCATAACCGAATGACAGTCCTGGAGACTTGTCAATACATAGAAAAGATGGCATCGATTTTACCTTACCAACCCAAGAGTTTGACGATAAAACGGTTAAAGTGGCTGATCGACAAGTTAGCACGGACTACTGTGGAAAGTGGTCGCAATTTGCTTATGCAAGCGAACCGGGCACACCTCTATGTTGTAAACATCAACACTGTATAATGCATTAAGGCGGCTTTCACACCGAATGCGGAAAGCGCTGCGCTGGCCGCTGGGTTCAATGCAGCCCTTCAGAGTGCAGCGGCAAAAGCTCAATTCATTTAAACTTGCGCTCCGCTGCGCGTGCGCTTTGGTTGACGCAGAAACAATCCGTGCTCACGCAGCACAAGCAATTGAAATGAATGGGTTTCATAGCGCAGCGCTTTCTGCATTCGGTGTGAAAGCCGCTTTGTGCGCCATCCTTTATCATTACTCCAACAGACAGACAGACAGTCAAGCTGCATCAATCACAAATTTTTAGACTACAGTAGGCCCACAGTTGAACAACAGAACTACTGAAGCGTGATTTAGCCGGTTAGCATGACATGTGCAGGGCTGTTACACAACATAACATACACAACTACATATTTTGAACGATCGCTAGAAAATACAATCCTTGTAGATTCATCTTTTGGAAGTGAATATAAAACAAATTTACTCTCACAGCGTAGGATACAGCGTCTTCTCAGCATAAACCACATGGAAATTTTACAGTGTTTGAGAGCGGGCAAGTTGTTTGCGCTGTAGAACGTGGGCGGACATTATGCAGATATGTTACTTTGTGACGTATAGCCGTAGTAGAATAAGATTCGAATTCCTGACGACTCGTTCAGCCAATTGTGAGCCGACTCTTTTTTTTTTTTTTTTTTTTGTTGATAGACAATAACTTTACTTATCGTGCACTGTCGGCTTCACAACTGCAGATAGTTAATGTTCACATACAGCTACATGACACACTGCATGAAAGGTCATATTTGAAAAGACATACACTGTAAAAAATAAAAACACAATTTGTTGAGTCAGCTTAAAATAATTTGTTTCCCTGCTGCCTTAAAATTTTAAGTTCAGTCAACTAAAATAAGTTTAGTCAACTTGAAATGTTAAGTTGTACTAAGTAACAACTTAGATATTTGTGTTTGCTAAACTTAACAGATGGGTAAGTAACCCAGCTGCTTTAAAATTGTAAGTTGATTCAACTCAACTATCTAAGTTGTCACTTAGTATAATTTAACATTTCAAGTTGAATAAACTTTTTTTGAGTTGACTGAACTTAACATTTTAGGGCAGCCAGGTTACAAATTATTTTAAGTTGATTCAACAAATTGTCTTTTACAGTGCAATAGGAGCACTTTAAAAAGCAGTGATATAGAGTACAAACAGGTTTACTGAACTGAAGGCCAGAGCCAGAGCCGTAAGGCTACATGAGTCACGTTTTCTCCCGTCCCCTCAATGGAAACCTTCCTCTCCCAGATCTCTGAGCGATGCGCTTTGGCAGTTTTATTAAGTGGACTCTGATTAACAACACTTAGTGAACTGAAATGTATCACTGCATTAAAGGCGGGAACAGGCCTAAATGAGTTTATGGGATGTGTGCGCGTGTGAAGGATGGCTCGTTTTACTAGAGCAACAACAGAATCAGTCGAAGGCGTAGGTAGTTAACACCCAGAAGATCTTGTGATGGATTTTTGCTAAAGATCAGCCTGATAAATGACACTTTCCTGGGAAAGTACAAAAGAACATTAGCTTGATATTAATGTGCGGAGACGCACGGAGGACACTGACTGAAAGTACAAAGGAAGGAGTTTTTAAATATAAAACTAAGGTTCCTGTGTGATCTCCCATACCGCCTTTGTACTCGGGCACATCAGCGGCCTATTTAGTCATAATAAAAGTTTCTTTTTGAGCGTGCGACGAGTTTAAAGAAGTTTAAAATGGAACAAGATAAGATTATGACGCCATCAAATAAAATCACAATAGCCTAAGCTTCAAACAGCCGGAAATGTCCTCAAACCACCAGAGAAAGATCAAATAATGGCAAGACACTCTATCAAATTTAGCAATGTCACAAAATGACCCTTATCAGAATAATTCAACGACTTCATGATGTCATATGGAGTTAATTTAAAAAATATCTGCTGGCCGACCACGTTTTTCTTTTGCTGCCTACATAATTTTCCACCCTGTTGAGCTTAGTCTGATTTGACGTTGTTTATGTTATGTTATGCTAAGTAGCTGAATGAATGCATATAATTGCATTTTTTTACCAGCACAGAACACAATCTGCACGAGGCAACTGACATAATGATCTGACGTGCCCTTTATTATCGTTGCAGAATTATGAAATACATTATAAAGTAACATGTCAGCAGTTAAATCCTGATTGGACTGCTCTCTTTAAAGGGATATAAAATCTAAATGGATACAAGCAACTTTTAAAAGCACTTTCCTGGTGTTACTGCACATTGTTAGTCGGCAAATGTTACAATATTTCTGTAACACTAACCAAAATGTATTAACCAGCATGAGCTAACAATGAACAGTACATTACAGTATTTATTTACCTTTGTTATTGTTAGTTAATGAAAATATAGCCATTCATTGTTAGTGTTAATTCACAGTGCATTAATTTAGATTTTAATAATGCAAGAGTAAATGTTGAAATTTAGTCATTGTAGCACTTCATTTATTTCAGCCAGCTGATTTAAATGAGCAATTTTTTAAAGATTATATTTGTCATAAGTGTTATTTTAGTAGTAGCTTATATACTATTATAACATTGAATTGATGAATAGTTTTTTAATATTATTTTCAGTTTTCATTTTAATTTTAGTAATTTTGTTATGAGCTTTTGTGATTTTATTAGGGTTTGTTTGTTTGTTTATATATATTTCTAGTAACAATTTATTTTGATTTCAGTATCAGATTTAGTCATTTCAGTACTTTTATTTCAGCTAGTTGATTTAAGTAAGCAATTTTTGAAGTTTATACTTGTGATAAGTGTTATTTTATTAGTATTATGTATACTAATATAGCACTAATATAGTACTAATATGAGCATTTTAGTATTTTTCATTTCAGCTAATTAATTTGAGCATTTTTTAAGTGTGTACTAATATAGCATAGCTTTTGTGATTTACTGATTTTATATATATATATATATATATATATATATTCAGTTTCCATTTTACCTTTTGTGATCTTTTTGCTTTTATTTATTGAATGATTTACATTTTTAGTGTTGATTTTTATTTCAGTATTACTTTTAGTCATTTTAGTCTTTCTTTTATTTCAGCTAGATGATTTAAGTGAGTTATTTTTTAAGTTTATTTTTGTCATAAACGTTATTTTAGTAGTATTTTATATACTTAAAGCATTTATTAATATTTTTTGTTATTTTCAGTTTTTCTTTTATCTTTAGTAATTGTGTTTATTAGGGAGGGTTTGTTAATTAATTAATTTTATTTATTTATGTATTTATTTATATTTCTAGTGTTAATTTATTTTTATTTCAGATTTAGCCATTTTAGTAGTATTTCTTTATTTATATAAAAGTTTATATTTATTTATTTATTATATTTTCTAGTGGATCAGTTTTAGTAATTTCAGCAGACACTTTATCCAAATCAACATTTATTTCAGATTTCAGTTCTTCCTTACCTTGATAATTAAACCCATCACCTCAGGCATGGTTAGCACCATGCTGTACTGTTTACACAATACTGTGTAGTATGTTTTTTGTTGGGTCCACCAGCACACTTTCTATACCTAAAAGACCTTTCCTTCCTTTCCTACAGCGGCAATGATGAATACTGTGATTTCTTTTAACACTTGTTCTATGAGCGCTGGAAATCGTCCTAAACCACAGCTGAAAGTCACGGAAAGTGAGCACCTGACATTGATGGTGCTTTAAAATGACTCTTTAAAAGCCCCAGCACTACTGAAGATAACCATCTTCTCATATTCTCCTTACAGTAGATGTCTCTGCTGAAAAACCGAACATTTGCTCTATGATTTGGAGATTAAAAATTAATTTCATTCAAATACCATGTAAGCTTGGGATGACATCTACAGTGAGGAATCTGTTTGGCCGTCTCGCTGATGGGGATCGGTGTTTGGCAGAGGCCCGGTGGCTGATGAGACTGCTGCTTTCCAGAAGTTGTCAGGTGCTGTCATAACCAGCTTCAGCCCCTCACATCATGTTTCATGTCGGGTCTGATGGCAATACAGCCTCTGATAAACATATGGTGTCACATGACATGCCAGAATGTGAATTGCTCATTGGCAGAGCAGCTACAGCAATTTAGATGATTTTAGTGCTTTGCTAACCTCTGATATAGGGCTTCTCGTGGTACTCTTGTAAACGTGCAACGCAGTGTTAACGTTCACAAATAATTTTCGTCAACAACATTTTTTTCACCGATGGAGGATAATGAAACAAAAACTCGTTTTGAATGAAAAATTATGACAAAAATTTACTGACATTTTCATCAACGAATAAAAGCAAGACAAAAATGTTAGGGACGGACGATTTAGGAGGAGATTCATTTAGAACGAATCTGCTGCGTGGTTATGAAGTTAGATGTGTAAATATGAACTGTATCATAGCCTATTGATCTATCCAGCGGGACATAAACTAGCATATATTTGCTGCACATCTCATAAAACGTAAAAAAATGTCAATATCTGCAAATAAGAGAAGAACAGACAAATGGATAAATTTAACAACATTACACTGTAACTAAACCCATTAGATTTGAGCTAAATCTACTGCAGATTTTCTGAAGAAATCTTATATTTAGTCGACTAAAACTAAAACAATTCAGGTGACTAAAATATGTCTAAAACTAAATGCCATTTTAGTCAAAAGACTAAGGCTAAATCAAAATTTGCTATCAAAATTTAACACTGCCCTGGTGAAAAAAATCTGCATATGCTGGCAGGTATGTCACAACCAGCATCCCAGCATCAAAACATACCTACCAGCATATGCTGGTTTTTAATGCTTTTAATGCTTTTAATGTTTTGATGCTGGTTTAAGATGGTCCTTAGCTGGTTTATGCTGGTCCTTGACCAGCAATATGACCAGCATAAACCAGCAAAGGACCAGCTTAAACCAGCAAAGGACCAGCATAAACCAGGTAAGGACTCTCAAACCAGCATCAAAACATTAAAAGCATTAAAAACCAGCATATGCTGGTAGGTATGTTTTGATGCTGGGATGCTGGTTAGGTATGTTTTGATGCTGGTTTAAGCTTGTCCTTAGCTGGTTTATGCTGGTCGATGACCAGCAACATGACCAGCATAAACCAGCATCAAAACATTAAAAGCATTAAAAACCAGCATATGCTGGTAGGTATGTTTTGATGCTGGGATGCTGGTTAGGTATGTTTTGATGCTGGTTTAAGCTTGTCCTTAGCTGGTTTATGCTGGTCGATGACCAGCAACATGACCAGCATAAACCAGCATCAAAACATTAAAAGCATTAAAAACCAGCATATGCTGGTAGGTATGTTTTGATGCTGGTTTAAGCTGGTCATTTGCTGGTTTATGCTGGTCCTTGACCAGCAACATGACCAGCATAAACCAGCAAAGGACCATCTTAAACCAGCATCAAAACATTAAAAGAAAAAAAAAAAAAAAATTCCTTTTCTACTCTTTTCCCTTTCTAGCTTGTACTTATTTGAACAATGCCTGTTATATGGTATTCTGAGCACTTCGTAGGTCGTTTTGCTTCTTTAGGACAAATCGCTTGATGTATTCCCCACCTGTAAGTCGCTTTGGATAAAAGCGTCTGCTAAATGAATAAATGTAAATGTAAATGTAAATGTAAAAGCATTAAAAACCAGCATATGCTGGTAGGTATGTTTTGATGCTGGTTTAAGATAGTCATTTGCTGGTTTATGCTGGTCCTTGACCAGCAACATGACCAGCATAAACCAGCAAAGGACCAGCTTAAACCAGCAAAGGACCAGCATAAACCAGCTAAGGACCATCTTAAACCAGCATCAAAACATTAAAAGCATTAAAAGCATTAAAAACCAGCATATGCTGGTAGGTATGTTTTGATGCTGGGATGCTGGTTAGGTATGTTTTCATGCTGGTTTAAGATGGTCCTTGACCAGCAACATGACCAGCATAAATCAGCAAAGGACCATCTTAAACCAGCAAAAGACCAGCATAAACCAGCTTAAACCAGCATCAAAACATTAAAAGCATTAAAAACCAGCATATGCTGGTAGGTATGTTTTGATGCTGGTTTAAACTGGTCCTTCGCTGGTTTAAGCTGGTCATGTTGCTGGTCAAGGACCAGCATAAACCAGCAAAGGACCAGCTTAAACCAGCATCAAAACATACCTACCAGCATATGCTGTTTTTTTCACCAGGGTGCTTTACTACCTTTCTGGGATTTGAACGTGTCAGCTGTGTTGCTGTCTACGCAGGATCAGAAAGCTCTCAAATTTTATCAAAAATATCTTAATTTGTGTTCCAAAGATGAATGAAGGTCTTACAGGTTTGGACCAAAATTATGTGGTGAAAAGACATTTCCACAGCAAATAACAGTTTTGGTAAGGATGTGTCCCGATGGCTCCGGATGTTCTACAAAAACAGAACATTTTGTTGAGGCATAGGATGTGCTGAATATAAACAACACTTGAAAGAATTCATCTCAAAAAAACAAACCTATCTTGGGTGAAAAAGAGAACAGCCCCTCCATAACAGCTGTTAAGCCACCATTTCTCACATTTTCAGCAACGGTTCCGGGCTGAGATTGCAGTCATTTCTCACAGTCTATAAAACACACACACACACACACATACACAAACTCAAAGGCATGAGCTAAAACGGAGAGCCACATGTGTGGCACACGCTGTGCCCAGTCCTTGTTCTCTTTGACAGAAAGGTCTTTTCCAGGTCGGACGTCCATGCATGCCCGCTTCAAAGCACTGGGTGCAAAGGGGACACCTGGTGCTCCTGACGCCCTGCCAAACGGCCCCAAATGAGGGGGCTCAGCTGTTACAATGTCATGGGATTGTTTCTACCAAGCCCGTTGCTCGGCCCACATGCTGAAACGAACACACAAGCTCATGTACATGCTCAAACAACTCATAATTCTCTTACAGGTACATCAGCGGAGCGAGAGATGATTGATGGGTGGAGCTGAACCAGATGCCCGGGAAAGTCAAAGTCATTGGTCTATTAGTAGTTTTTGCTGGACTGGACTGAGACACAGAATCTACTAAGAATCTGTGTTTAAAAATAAAATGAAATAAATAACTAAAATGTTTTATTTATTTATTTATTTATTTATTTATTTGTTAGTGTAGTTTGCTTGTTTTATCAGGTTTTATTTATCCATCAAAATAATAATTATTAAATTTGTTTGAGTTTTTATATTTACTTTCTTTAGAGCAATTGATTAAGAATAAAAATATATATATTTTATTTTATTTTATTTTATTTTTATTTTTATTTTTATTTTGTTTTATTGTTGCTGGCTTAGTTTGTGTGTTTATTTCTATATTTATTTATCCATTAATATAATAATTATTAAATCAGTTTAAATTTTAGTACTTGAAGAGTTTTCATATTGAGTTCCCTCAGCAACTGACTGAGAATCTTGGTTAAAAATATACATTTTTTATTTTATTTTATTGTATTGCTGCTGGTTTTATTTATGTATTTATTTATCCATTAATTTAATAATTATTACATTAGTCTGAATTTTAGCACTTGAAAAGTTTTCATATTTAGTTCCTTTGGAGCAAATGATCGAGCAACTTGGTTAAATATATATATATATATATATATATATATATACATAGTTTTATTTTATTTTATTTTACTTTTATTATTTTATTTTTGTTGATGGTTTAGTTTGCTTTTATCCATTAATTTAGAACTTTCAGTAGATTTTTCATATTTAGTTCTTTAGTGCAGCTGATTGAGAATCTTGGTCAATTTTCTCAATCCAGTACGAGCTGGTACAGTGAAAAAAACTGGCGTAAAACGTAATTTTTACTCTTGGTAGATTTGGTACAATATTGGTAAAATTTCACAATTAATTATAAAAACAGCAAGTAACACATTGAATCAAAAATGAAATTTTAAACTAGAAAAACTGAAACTGTATTTTCTTGTAAAACATTCTCCAACAATCTTTAGGGAAACAAATTACTTTGTAAATAAAACCAAGTACATGTAAACACTGGCTTGAGTACCGCTGGTACATTGAGAAAAATGTTGTAAAAACACTTTTTTTTTTTTTTTTTTTTTTTTAAAAAAGTTGGTATAGTTGGTAAATCGTTGGTTAATTTCACAATTAATTTCACAGCTTGAAGTAGCAAGATTAAAATACTTTGTATTTATTTATTTATTCATTTATTTATTTGAACATACCCAATAATCTTTGGAATAATCGTTTTGTAAATAAAACTTGTAAATTAACAAAAACAAACAAACAAAAATCACTTTTGGTGAATTTGGTAAAATGTTGGTAAATTTTACAATTAATTGAAAGTGTAACGAAGAAACAGCAAGTAACAAATTGAATTAAACGTGAACGTTTGAAGTAGAAAAACTAAAATAGTATTTTCTTGTTAACTGTACTCCAATAATTATTGTAAAACAATATTTTTTGTAAATAACAGTGTGAATGGGTTTGAGTAGGTACAAAAGGGGGAAAAATTGTGTAATTTGGTAAAATGTTGGCAAATTTCACATTTTTTCACAAAAAAAAAAAAAACTTTTCATTATCTGCTGACAATCAGCACATTAATATTCATTCTCTGCTGGAAATGACATTTTAAAATTCATTGTAACAAAATGGCTCCTTTTGTTTTGCTAAGTCTTATTTCACACCATTTTATGCATCTAAATAGACATAAATAAATAATCTTTTCACACGTTTTGCATAAGTGACAAAATTACTGGTTGATTGGAAATGACTCTCAAAAATATACTGTTCTCGAAAGATATTCACCTTGATGTTTCTTTTCTTCACGCATCATATACCTCATATTTCATCTCAAGCTCTTCAGTGATGCCGCTGTCTCCTTGGTAAACAAATAAATGATGAAATCATGGTAAAAAGTTTCACAGAAAACACCCATCCTGAAATGGAACTGAAACCCAGAATACATAAGTGAACAATCCATCAAAATTATGCTTCTTAACAACCTCAAACCACACCAAAATATCAACACTTTTACCGCTAACATGCAAACACTTTAATGCATATTACATATCCATCTTAAATAGGGTTAAAGGGAGAGTTCACCCAAAATTACCCCATGATTTACTCACCCTCAAGCAATCCTACACTGCAAAAGACAAAAACACACAATTTCACTGTAAAAAATAAAAAACACAATTTGTTGAGTCAGCTTAAAATAATTTGTTACCCTGCTGCCTTAAAATTTTAAGTTTAGTCAACTAAAATAAGTGTAGTCAACTTGAAATGTTAAGTTGTACTAAGTAACAACTCAGATATTTGTGTTTGCTAAACTTAACAGATGGGTAAGTAACGCAGCTGCCTTAAAATGTTAAGTTGATTCAACTCAAATATCTAAGTTGTCACTTAGTATAATCTAAAATTTCAAGTTGAATAAACTGTTTTTGAGTTGACTGAACTTAAAATTGCAGGTTACAAATTATTTGAAGTTGACTCAACAAATTGTTTTTTACAGTGTTGTTGAGTCAACTTAAAATAATTTGTTACCCTGCACCCTTAAAATTTTAAGTTCAGTCAACTCAAATAAGTTTAGTCAACTTAAAATGTTAAGTTGTACTAAGTGAAAACTTAGATATTTGAGTTGACTAAACCAACATTTTTATTTGTTAAACTTAAAAGCTGGGTTGGTTACCCAGCTGGCTTAAAATGATAAGTTCAATGAACTCAAATATCTAAGTTGTCACTTAGTACAACTTAACATTTTAAGTTGACTAAACCTTTTTTGAGTTGACTGAGCTTAAAATTTTAAGGCAGCCGGGTAACAAATTATTTTAAGTTGATCCAACAAATTGTTTTTTACAGTGTACAGGTGTATATGACTTTATTCTTTCAAACGAATACAATCAGAGTCATATTTACAAATATCCTGCTAAGCTTTATAATGGCAGTGAATGGGTGTTGAGATTTTGAAGTCCAATAAAGTGCATCCATCCATCATAAAAAGTACTTCACACAGCTCCAGGGGGTTAATAAAGGGCTTCTGAAGCAAATCGATGCACATCTTTAGTTTCTTTATTGGACTTTAAAATCTCAACACCCATTCACTACAATTATAAACCTCGGAAGATGCAGGGCATTTTTTAATATAACCCTGAGAGAAGCAAAGTCATATACACATAGGATGGCTTGTGGGTGTTGAAAACAAACCAAACAATCTTTTGGTACTGTATATGATTTGTTTTTTTCAGATTATTATTATCATTATTATAATAGCTACAGCCCATCCGCTGTCAGATACACATATCTAAGGCTGTTGTACTTGTGTCCTTCTTAGTTTCTTTCCAGCTGTATTCAGCTTCAAAGCATCAAAAGACAAGGTCACTTTGAAAGTTTCCTGAACTGAATGTTTACCGCTAACATACGGCGCCTTTGTTTTATGACGGAGGAGCCCGAACTCCAGAATCTCCTTATCGTTCCTCTTCCAGGATGGCTAACGTCCTGGAGCTTCAAAAGCGAGCGAACGTGCCGCGCGCTAATCGCAAACTCTCATAAAGCCAGTCGGAGAAGGACAAATATCAACAAGTCCTCCAGCAGGTTCTTCCCTCCCGCTCATTAGCCTGATAGATGGGAGATAGCGTCGGCGGAGAGAGAGAGAAAGCCGAGGAAGAAACGGATAATTCTCTTTCCAAACAAACAACCACACATCCCTGCCTTTTAATTAAAAACGCCATCGCAATTAGACACGGTGGGTTTACGGGGAAAAAAGCAAAAATAGAAAAAAGTTCAAGCTCAAGTCACAAAGCAGATCAGGCAGTGCTCCAGAAGAATAAAGCTCGACACTTTCCCCAATATGAATCTTTGCTCTTTTTTCCATTTTTATAAGCGCAAATCCGCTTATATGATTCTCAGAAACATACGAGTCGGAGCCGAGGATGTATGGAGGCAGACGAAGAGGAGACAAACCTCAAAGTCGTTCTTTTGATAGCAAAGGACAATCAGAGATTGGGGTCAGAGGGAAAAGAGGGGAGTGTTGTGCTCGCCACAAATGAGATCAATTAATCACCGGTTAATGGGGGCTCCTCTCATTTATCTGTCTGTTCAATAGCATTTCATTAAGAAACAAAAATGCATAAATGAATGTGTGGTTATTTGACCCTGATAAGGTGTCTGGTGTCATAGGGAAACAACATTTCTCTCTGGCCTTTTCACTGAAGCTTATTAAAGCCCTGTGCCACCGTAATGAACAGTAATTTTAACGCCTGCTTCTCAAGCTGCGGAATTACACTTTATTATCTGCTCTCGTAATCTAAAACATAAAGTTGACTCATATGCGGATGATTAAACTACAAGAATATGTAAGTACTGCGGCGTGGGGATTTGTTTTGCATCATTTCATATGAGACAATCGTTAAACGTGTCACTGACTGCCTTACTGCGTGATACGCGGTATTTTAATAAACTACAGCACATTATAAACATGTAATTTCATACATGAGAGTTTTTTAATTACAGGCACTTTAATGTGCTTTATTTAATTTTTTTTATTGAAATGTTTGGATTTTTTTCTTTTCGTCATATGAAAGTGGTAACTTTAACTCTTTAGCTGTTAGAGATCTGTAGGGCAAAAAATCAAGGTAAATATCAACGTTTTTATTGTGCATTACTTCTAACCAAGCTATAATTTGGTAAAATTATGCAAAGAATGTTAAAATATTTATATGTGCATTTAGGACACACATTACTAGCTTTCAAATCAGACTTTAAAAAAATGTTGTCATATGAATGTGGAAACGTTTAACCAATTGTTTGCTAGGGATCTGTGGAGAAATAATAAATAAAGTAAATATTAACATTTTTAATCAAGATATAATTTGGTAAAATTATGCAAATAATGTTAAAATATTATTTAGCTATGTGCATTTAGGACACACACATTGCTAGCTTTCCAAATCAGACTTCTTAAAACTCAAGGTAAAATCAAGGTAAATATCAACATTTTTATTGTGCATCATTTCTAATCAAGATATAATTTGGTAAAATTATGCAAAGAAAGTTCAAATATTATTTAGTTATGTGCATTTGAGACACACATTGCTAGTTTTCAAATCAAACTGCTAAAAAGTCAAGGTAAAATCAAGGTAAATATGAATATTTTTTATTGCGCATTACATCTAATCAAGCTATAATTTTATCAAATTATGCAAAAAATTATATATTTATCATTTTGAAATATGAAATATTTGGTTATGTGCATTTAGGACACATTGCTAGCTTACCAAATCAGACTTCCAAAAAATTACATTTTTTTTCTTTTTGTCATATGAATGTGGAAACTTTCTGTTTGCTAGAGATCTGTGGAGAAACAATAATTAAAGTAAATATCAACATTTTTATTGTGCATGTTTTAATCAAGCTATAATTTGGTAAAATATTATTTAGTTATGTGCATTTAGGACACACACATTGCTAGCTTTCAAATCAAACTTCTAAAAGTCAAGGTAAAATCAAGGTAAATATCAGCATTTTTATTGTGCATCACTTCTAAATCAAGCTATAATTTAACAAAATTATGCAAAAAAGTTAAAATATTATTTGGTTATGTGCATTTAGGACACACACATTGCTAGCTTTCAAATTAAACTTCTAAAAGTCAAGGTAAAATTAAGGTAAATATCAACATGTTTATTGTGCATCATTTCTAATCAAGCTATAATTTGGTAAAATTATGCAAAGAATGTTAAAATATTAGTTATGTGCCATTAGGACACACATTGCTAGTTTTCAAATCAAACTTCTATAAGTCAGGGTAAAATCAGGGTAAATGAAAACATTTTTATTGCACATCACTTCTAATCAAGCTATAATTTGGCACAATTATGAAAAAAAAAGTTAGAATATTATTTAGTTATGTGCATTTAGGACACATTAATTTCTAGCTTTCTTTTTGTCATATAAATGTGAAACCTTTTATTTGTTAGAGATCTGTGGAGAAAAACTCAAGGCAAATATCAACATTTTTATTGTACATAACTACTAATCACGCTATAATTTGGTAAAATTAAGCAAAAAATGTTAAAATATTTTTGCTAGCATTCAAATCAGACTTTTTGCCAAATTAAATAGATAATTGTGGAGATTATGGGATTGGTATACCTACAAAACCAAAAAAAATCCACAGTTGTTTCACTCAGCCCGTACAAAAAAACAGGACTCAAGCAAGTTCAGTGATTTTTGCGTTTTTCTCATTGCAAACTCACTGCCTCTCCACCCGAGGTAATTGGTTTTCAGGAGTGGCGGCCATGTGGAGATGAAAAACAATCCGTAAAACTCTTAACAGATGCTGTAATTACCTGAGCCGCGTACGAATGCTTCAGCACACTATGCTCCTTTACTTTCTTCCCTTACTTTGTGCCTTTGAGGCGTACTATTGTCTCATAATGTAGCGGAGAGTGGCAGTGTCCTGCCAACTTCTCAAACTCTTGACCCCTGGGCTTTTTCTAAGAGTGTAAACTTTGGTCTCAAGTCTATTTGGCTTGATATTTGGCCTGACTCAAAGTTCTTATACAGCAGGGTGAAAATAAAGCATATTTTTTTGCTTACATATATTTTTCAGAGCAAATTACAACAAATGCTGTCATACCGTGTTGTTTCAAATTAAAATATTTAATTTGAAAATAATAATTTCAAAAGTCAGAAACCTTGACTCCATTGTTTGAAATGAATAATGTTTATTCCGTTTATTATAACATTTAATTACATTTTTTTTTTTTTTTTTCATATATGGTTATTTCTGACCCTGAAGTAAACAGTGCATTTTTTAAATAATCATCTGAAGTAAGTTATAAGCAAAAAATAAATAAATAAATAAATAAACAGTGCTTTAGAGTGATTGAAACGCAGTGAAAAAATAAATAGCTTGAACTAGCATAAACATGTTTACAATTTGCAATCATTTCTTGAGTCTGAAGTGGTTTGATGAATTTCAGCCTTTCAATCAGCAGGGAAAATAAACATGTATTATGTATTTATGTATTTATATGCTTTTTTAAATTGCCTTTTAATTTTTTCCTGTCTCAAATCCACAGTTTATTAAACCGCACAAGAAACCACACGAGATGCACAAGATGTCAAATGAATATATACAGAAACATTAAAAATTCAAATGACTTTGACCTTGAGGTCAGACTATGGTATTTAAACTTACTGAAAAGCAACTGCTGTCATGTAAAATATTCTGCTAGCGCACTGAAATGGAATATTTAATTTTAGAGAAACTCTGTTGTGATACTTCCACCCCAAAAAGCTCCAATTTATTTACTTTTCATTTGTGAGAAACTTCACGCAGCAGAATCTCATCGGCTCATGCGAAGGATCTGTGTGCATCAGTGATTACACTCCAATGGCTGGCTGGCAATATGGATTTGAACACTCCGGGTAATTTTTCAGTGTTTTCTTTCCCATGCTTTGTAAGACTCAGTTATTAAAACAATGATTTTGGGTTCACTTCAGTGTGCCTGATGAGATGCAATTTATTTTTTTTCCAATCTAATCCCTTTTTTTCCACCTTCAAGAACAAAATTGCTTTTCATGAACTTTTACTTATGAAACACACCATCATTTTTATTCAGAATTTTTATTTAAAATACTAAATGGACCTAGGCGATAGAGCTATATTAGCATTTTGTAAAAATTCATTATTCATATATTATTTTGATATTAAAAGGGGCATTTTTATGTCTGTATAGTTATTATTCATTATGGAAGCCTGCTTCCACCACTCAATAAAAAATAAAAAAGGTAATTGCGACTTTTTATCTCACAATTCTGATTTTTTTTCTCAGAATTGTAAGATATAAACGCAATTGCATTATGAAGTCAGAATTGCGAGACATAAACTCGCAATTGCGAGAAAAAAGTCAGAATTGCATATATCGCAGCTGCAAGTTAATATGCAATTCTGAGAAAATAGAATTGCAAGTTTATATCTCGCAATTGCGAGTTTACATACAATTCTGACTTTATTTCTCAGAATTGCATATTAACTTGCAGTTGCAAGTTATAAAGTCAGAATTGCAAGAAAAAAGTCAGAATTGTGACTATTACTCAGAATTGCAACTTTTTTCTCAAAATTGTGTTTGTTTCGCAATTCTGACTTTATAACCCGCAACTGAGTTAATATGCAATTCTGAAAAATTTCGACTTTGAGTTTATATCATGCAATACTGACTTTTTCTCTTACAATTCTGATTTTTTATTTTTTTTCCGAATTGTGAGATATAAACTCCTAATCGCAAGAAAAAAAAATCAGAATTATGACTTTTTCTCGCAAATATTGACTTTATAATTCACAACTGTGAGCTAACATGCAATTCTGAGAAAAAAGTCAGAATTGAGTTTAAATCTACCAATTGCAAGTTTATATCAGTTCTGACTGGGGGAAAAAGACTGATATGAGAACAGAGTTTATATCTCACAATTCTCACTTAATGACTCGCAATTGAGAAAAAAAGTCACAGTAGCAATTTATATCTCACAATTCTGACTATACATCTCAAAATTGTGACTTTATTTCTTAGAATTGTGTGTTTATGTCTCGCAATTCAGGCTTTATAAATTGCAATTGTGAGTTTATAATCACGAAATTCTGAGAAAAAGTCCGATTTGCGAGTTTATATCTCACAGTTCTGAGTCAGAATTGTAAGCTAAAAAGTGGCAATTACCTTTTTTATTTTTTATTCAGTGGCGGAAACAGGCTTCCATACACTCTATTGTTTAAACTGAATTAAAATGAGAAATGTTGCCTTGGGAAGTGGCTGAAATAAAATATACAATAAAACAATAATAATGTCAGTTAACGTTGTTGTTAAAAAAAAACAACAACAACAACAACAACAACAAAAAAATAAAACATTTTGTTGAGTCAACTTAAAATAATCTGTTACCCTGCTGCCTTAAAATTTAAAGTTCAGTCAGCTCAAATAAGTTCAGTCAACTTGAAATGCTACATTTTACTAAGTGACAACTTAGATATTCAAGTTGACTAAACAAAAAAAATGGTTTGTTAAACTTAAAAGCTGTGTTTCTTACTTACCGGCTGCCTTAAAATCGTAAGATGAATCAACTTGTATATAAAAATTGTCACTTAGTCAAAGTGAACATTTCAAGTTCACTAAACATATTTTGAGTTGACTAAACTTGACTGAACTAAAAAAAAAATGTACAGTGTAAAGACATTTGTTTTTTTGTTTGTTTGGGGTTTTTTTGTTTCCATTTTAGTTAACTATAATCAGAGGTTGGAAGCAACGAAGTATATTTACTCTGTTACATTTACTTAAGTAAAATTTTAGATTTAAGGATGGGTACTTTAACTTGAGTACATTTCTTTTCTTTTTTTTTCTTTTTTTTTTGGCTTTTTTTCAACCAGAGGCGTTTTGATTTGTTAGTGTAGAATCCATAGTTGCTCAGTGTGCACACTTGTTGACTGATGAATATCTGAAGAATATGCATTCGCAAGTTCTCTCATCAGTATAAACAACAAACTGCTATTGCAGCTTTAATCTTTAATGAGTTATAGGATTTAAGGTAGTTATAAAATTGCCCTCGAGTAAGAAATTAAGAAATGCCCCTGATATATATTCAAAGTAACTCGCTACTTGAGTAAATTTTTAACTGGATAATTTTTCACTCTTGCTCAAGTAACTATTAGGATTGTTACTTTTACTCTTTCTTGAGTAATTTATATATAATTACAAAGAAAAAAAACCCCTAAAATTTCAACTTAAAAAAGTGTTTGTGCTGCCTTAAAACTCATATTACATGAAAACGTGCATATCTGAGTTTAGTAAACTTAAAAATTTTAAGGCAGCACAAACACTTACTTTTTATGTTTTTTAAGTTTTTTTTTTTTTTTTTACAGTGTACTTGTACTTTACTTGAGTACAGTTTTTGGCTACACCGTAAAAAGTTTTCACTAGTTTCAACTTAAAAACTTAAATTCAGCAGCTGGCTTAACATTTTAAGTTAAATCAACTTAAAAATACAAGTCATTTTAGCTTATTACAATAAACTGAATTAATTGTACTTTTAAGTTGATTTAATTTAAAATTTTAATGCAGGTGCTAAACATAAGTTTTTAAGTTGAAAACGGTGAAAACCTTTTACATTGTACTCTACCCACCCCTGACTATAATAACCCTGATAGACAGCAATATTTAATAACATATAGTCTTCCATTATGAATGGATTTACTAAACTGGCTCACAGAAATAAATCACATTTCAGTTTGAATCTGAAATTTCAACCTAAAACACTATTAATACAACATATTTAACACTCTATTATATTAATATCAAAATCACTGTGAATATATTATATTGCCCAGATCTAGGAGCAAAACTATAAAAACTAATCAACAGTTAAGGAGATTAAGTAAATATCAATTAATCAGCTACAAATGAGACTGAGGGGAGTAAGAAAACCTCAAAACAAATAGCATTACGAATAAAGTGCCTTTATAATAGATTATGGCATGTTATTTCCAGCTCCCATCTCAGAGAGACAGTTCACTGCCTGTTCCTCCAGCGGCCCGGCGTGTGCAAGCGTATCAGCCGTGCCATCAAAAATCGGAGCTTCCCTCCAGCTCTATTTCCTTTCATTGAGTTTCCAAGAGGGTGACAGAAATTTAACGCAGCGAAATCAGCCCTCTAGAGAAAAGAGATGGGAGTCGGAGAGGGGAGAAGCCTGCCTTTTCAGTGATAGAACAGGGTCTCTGCAGTGTCATTATTTCCATTTCTCTGAAGCGCCTCTTTGTCAGGACGCGGCTACGTCCTGTCCTACACCCGCTGCCATCCCTGACACCTGCCTCTGATAGACTGCAACTCTCTACACTGATCTGTCTTCCCGTGATTTTGATTAGTTCAGATAAGCTGGTCCGACTGGTTATTTCAGTCCTTCACATTTTGTTCTTTCTCACAGCTGATATTAAGACGCACACTGATCTCACCGCCTTCAAGTTTTCCTGAGAAGTTCAACGGTAAGCAGTCACCCTCATGTCATTCCAAACCTGCAGGACCTTTGTTCATCTTCAGAACACAAATTCAGGTATTTTTGATGAAATCTGAGAGCTTTCTGACCGCAGCAAAGCAACTGACATGTTCAAGACCCAGAAAGGTAGTAAGGACATCATTAAAATAGTCCATGTGACATCAGTGGTTCAATTTTCTGAACCAACGAGAATACTTTTTTGGCGCGAAGAGAACAAAAAGTAATGTGCATTTATGAGAGTACCCAGTATGAATGTGAATAAAAATAATTAAAATGTCAATTAAAATACTGATTTTGTTAAAAAAAACCCTGAGTAGTAAATTCTGGTTATCAGCATCATACAAAAAAATGTACTAACTGTCGAGTCAACATTTACAATATCTTAATTAGCTTATTTATGACCGCTCTGGGTAATTTTTCACTGTTTTCTTTCTCATGCTTTGAACAGCTCTGAAATTAAAACAATGGTTTTTGGTTCACTTCACTCTGCCTGATGAGATATGATTTTTCTTTTTCATTTGCATTTAATCATTTAGCAGATGCTTTTATCCAAAGCGACTTACAAATGAGGGAATTCACAAGCAATTTATCATCGGAAGCCAAGAATATTTGTAAAAAGCTAGAGGAAAAATTGTACCTTGTTCGAATGGACCACCATACTCTCCCTTAATGTCCAAGACGGGACGCAACGCAGACCTTATTTGATCCAGCAGCTGTCCTCAATGCCAACGTCGTAACTTTGAATTTGAATTAGCTACAGGCTTCTGTATGACATCAAATATAATAATAAGAAGAATTTTTAAATAAACAGCTCTTTGGAGTTGAATAATAAATGACAGTTGGAAGAAGATGTCCTCACCCTCAGGCCATCCAAGATGTAGATGAGTTTGTTTTTTTATCAAAACAGATTTGGAGAAATTAGCATTATGTCACTTGCTCTCTAATAGATTCTCTGCAGTGAATGGGTGCCATCAGAGTCCAAACAGCTGAAGAACATCACAATAATTCACAAGCAACCTATACGACTCCAGTCCATCATTTAACATCTTTTGAAGCAAAAACCTGTGCATTTCAAAGAGACAAACCCACCGTTAAGATGTTTTTAATTTCAAACCATTGCTTCCAACTAAAATACAAGTCCTCTCTCTATAATGTTGCTTTCTCCAGTAAAAAAGGCATCTTTTCTGAATCAGGAGAGAAATCAAGCATTGTTTACTTCTGAAAACAGTCCAAAAACAAATATGTCTGTGGATTTTGATGTGAGAGCACAACAGGGAATGGACTTTTGACTGAAGGAAGCGTTATTATGGTAATGGACTTGTATTTTGGCCAGAAGCAACAGTTTTAACAGGGATTGTAAAAGGTGCTTAAAGTGCTTTAAGTACTTGAATTTGACTTTTTGAAATTTAAGGCCTGGAAAACCCTTGAAAATAGCAATATTCCTGAAGAGGTACTTGGAAAGTGCTTAAATTATTCAAAGACAAAGCATCTATAAAATAAAAGTTTAATTTTATCAATAACCACATATCTTTTGATGCAAAATTCAACAATACAAAAAACATCACTTATTTCAGTTAAAGTCGTAAAACTAGCGAGGTAAGCCAATACTAGTAATAAAAGTGTTGTGTAAACATGTTTGGAGACGCGAAAAGAGGAACAAGTGAATCAAGTTAATTGAGTCATTTGATTGATTCAAACTCATTAGTTCGATCATTCATTTCTCATGATTCAACAACCTGTTTCGGTGCATGGCTCTTAAATGATAATGAGCTACTGCTTACCCCGCCCTTCTCTTTCATTTTTTGTGTATTCGGTGGCTCATTAACATTAAAAATAAAACTAATTTACTGCATCCTCAGTGGTGTAAAACACCCTTTTTACCTTGTCAAAAACAGCTCTGTTTACAGCAACCCGTTTCGGTGAATGTCTCTTTAAATGATAATGAGCTACTGCTTACCCCGCCCTTCTCTTTAGTTTTTTGTGTATTTAGTGGCGCATTAACATCAAAAACAAAACAAATCTACTGCGTCCTCAGTGGTGTAAAACACCCTTTTTACCTTGTCAAAAACAGCTCTGTTCACAGTAACCCGTTTTGGTGCAAGTCTCTTTAAATGATAATGAGCTACTGCTCACCCCGCCCCTCTCTTTCTTTTTTTGTGTATTCGGTGGCGCATTAGCATCAAAAACAAAATGAATCTACTGTGTCCTCAGTGGTGTAAAACACCCTTTTTACCTCGTCAAAAACAGCTCTGTTCACAGCAACCCGTTTCGGTGCAAGTCTCTTTAAATGATAATGAGCTACTGCTCACCCCGCCCCTCTCTCTCTTTTTTTGTGTATTCGGTGGCGCATTAACATCAAAAACAAAACTAATCTACTGCGTCCTCAGTGGTTCTGATGTCAGGACAAAATGAAGACCCTCTACAAAACACCTGCGTTGCTTATGAGATGTTGTCACTACAGCTGCTCGAGCGCGGAGAAAGTGGCGGACAGCGTACAACTGGCTGAGGGTGGAAATATGCTAATATGGGACAGCGGACAGGTCTGTCAGCGGTCGTGGGTGGGGCCTGAGCAGTATGACATCATACTGCTCAGAAAATCAAAACGGCTTAATAAATGAAACTGTTTTCTTTGGGGGGATCAAAAAAAGAAGTGAATGTATTTTTATCATTGTAGGGTGTTTGTGTCCACACACTGCTAAGACACATTTGTATCCAAAGACTATGTAAAAGTGAATTTTGCATCCGATGTCCCCTTTAACAGTCGCCTTTTTAGTAGCAAAACTAGAAATTGACCTACTTGTGTATTCAGAAGACATAAGTGTTTGGTTAAAACTGGTCAGCAACACAAAGTGAAATCCTGCACGCAGAAAACAGCATTTTTATCAGTTTTGATACGTTTGAGCAACCCCAATTTCTTTGATATACTCCAGGGCCAAAGTTACTTCTAATCACTCCGAGTAATTACATGCAAAGTTCCATTCCAAAACTATTGATGGACCCAAAGCGGACGGCGAGAGCTTTTAAAAGATGATCGATGGCATGCAATAGGAACTTAATAGAAATGTATAAGGTTTCTCAGGAGAGGATAATCAACTGAATACACTAGCCAGCCTGTCTGAGGACCCCATTACACAGTAATTGCTGCTAACTAATGACCAATATGTATGTGGTGGCGACTGAATCCTGTTTAAAAAAAAGAGAGCCGTCACTAGTGGGATTTGCAAAACAGGTTCTGAGAGGAAAAAAGGAGACGCCGTCTACCTCAAGGTCACACCGAAGTCATCGTTGGAGGCTTCAAACAGAACATCCCTCACTCGCCCTCAATTGAGGTGCTAATAATATTCACAAAAATGACAAAAACACCCACTGAGAACAAAGGATGTTCCCCTCCGCTGTCTCCTCTGTCCCCTCGCTTTACTCTCCCATGCGTTTTCTCCGTCCTTCACTCCAGCACACAGGGCCTCCAGGCCTGCGTCGGGAAGTTCGAGAAGAGAAGTCGACGAAAGTAAAGAGGAATAATGACAAGAAAGAAGCTCTTTAGAAATAGGGTTGTCAGTCAAGTCAAAATGTAATCAAATCAGTTACATAATATGCCGGTTAATTGCGTGTGTCATTTAGAAATGCGCTGACATTAAAATTCTGCCTGTTAATTTTTTTAGCGTTATGAGTGATAACTGATAAATGATATTCAAATTCTATTCTATTTTGTTTAAAAACAAAAAAATCCTAAAAACTTCAAATAATTTTTAAATGCTAAGTTGTTTTAAGTGAACAGCATCACATCATTATAATGTACAGTAAGGAAAATGGATATTTATGATATCATAAATATATCTATTTACCAGTGATATTAAATTATGCAGAAGTTTGTATTCATTTTTTAAAAAGATACACTTTACATAAGCGTTAGACAACTGCTAAATAAATAAATAAATAAAACAAAGAGAGATTAATAATTTTTAAATATATAATAATTATTGTATATTTTTTAAAACATTTTATATGCATTATACATTTTTAATTATAATTATATAATTATTTTAATTAATTATACTTTTTTATATCATATCTAAAAAAAACTTTATAAAATATCTGTCAATCAATCTATCAATTTATTAATCTATCTAAAATGCTAAACAAATAAAATAGAGAGAGATTAATAATTTTTAAATAGATATTAATTATTGTATATTTGATCAAATTTGTATATATATAAACACATTTAGCCATATACTTTTTCATTAATTGATAATTCAGTGGCTAATTCTGACACTATAATGTCTTTTTAAAAACAATTATTTAATACAATTTTATTTTACATTATAATAAGACAGACAGAGAGATAATATTTGCATATATATCACACACATTCAGTGGACAACTGTTTAAATATTATAATATAAATAATATTTAATAAAATGTCATTTTATTTAGAATATTATTTTGGCGCAATTACAATAAATTGGATTTAAAATTAAATTACATGTTAATTTAATTTAAAATTAAAGGACTAAATCTATAAAAATTCAATGCAGATTTAGCCACTGAATTATTAATTTAAAAATGTAAAAAAATAATAAAAACAGAATGGATAAATTATATTAAATTCACATTTAAAATTAGATTACAATTCATTTATTTAACTGAGTAAGTCATAAAAAAAAACAATGCTTACTTAACCAACATTAACATGTTAAACTGATAGCTATACACAC
The DNA here is from genome assembly GCF_022985175.1 of Labeo rohita. Lineage (NCBI taxonomy): Eukaryota > Metazoa > Chordata > Actinopteri > Cypriniformes > Cyprinidae > Labeo > Labeo rohita. The sequence goes on from NC_066893.1 coordinate 21,237,147, forward strand.
ACACACACACACACACACACATATATATATATATATATACATTTTTCAATACAATTAAATATAATTGCATTATACATTTAGTATAAATAAACTTGTTTTATATTACATAAAGAGCGATAGATATAACAACTGCTTGAATATTATAATAGAATCATTATATTTTGAATGTTATTTTGGCTTAATTATAATGAATTGCATTTAAAATTCAATTAATTTGTATTTAACTTAAAATTATATAAATAAAATAAATTAACTTAATTCAATTAATAAATTCAATGCAGATTTAGCCATTGAGTTATTCATTTAAACATCAAACAGCTAAAAGTTAAAAAAAATATGAAATAAATTCATATTTAAAATTAGATTACATTTAATTTAAAATTAAATGAGTAAATCCTAAAAAATTCAATGCCCACTAAATGAACATGTTGAACTGACAGCCTTATTTAGAGCACCACAAACAAAACAAATAAAAACCGATGCAAACACAAAGCCCTAATTAATGTGTTTGAGCATTTGTTTGGTTTTGAAGTGCCACAACGTGCTGAGGTTCCACTTTCAGCAAAGCGGCAGAAAGCTACAGTGTCCTACATAGCCTACACCTGCTCCTTTTGAAACGCTGCCATCCCATTGGCCCTTAGGGGACGGGGTTATTTTGCGATTGGCTGTAGGAGGTGATGAGTGACATGATGGGACCACCACTCAGGTCTCAGCCTGAGGTGCTGATTGACAAGAGCTCAGGAAAACCACAAGGATGGTGCGGGGAATTCTCAGTCGGCGTGTTTTTTAAAGTAATCACACATCCTTCAGGCTTTTACTCAACTCCACCTCACTCTCTTTCTCTCTCTCTCTCTCTCTCTCTCTCTCTCCATCCCTTTTTCATTCTACAGTCAGATTGATTTCCACCACAATAGAAGAGTACAGGAGTGACAAAATGGGCAAGATGCATTTTCCAATTTGTAAATTAAAAACAGCGGATGTCCACGGGGGCCGGGAAGATGCTATTTTCATTCAGACCTAATGAAAAATACATTCTACCCTGAGCTACTAAGTAAATATGTAGAAAAGCATGACATCTCTCTCTCTCTCTCCAGCAGTATACTGACAAAGATATAATCTTCAGGCTTGAGTCTAACAGGGTACGGCGCTGATGTGCCGCATTACTTTATCTATCTATTATTGCACTATAAAAGCAGCATATAAAGTGGCCCATATGATCTGTGCATTATAGTCCAAGTCTTCTGAAGCCATATGATAATTTTGTGTGACAGTAAGACTAGAATTTTAAGGTTCACGGAGGCTTAATTATTTCATTCACTTAAGTTCAGATTCCAAAACAGCACGGTGATGCATCACACCAGGTTTGACGTCACAGAATAACGTCTATCAATTATATAATAATAATTACACTTTACAAAAATAATAATAATAATAATAATATATTAATTATTAACATTAATTATTAGTAGTATATTAATCATATTTTAGCAAAATATTATTAAATATATAGATATATAATATGATAATATATTATATATAATAAATACGGATATAATTAATATTAATTTGTGTGTGTGTATATAAAGAGAGAGAGACAGGTAAATAGATAGATAGATACATACATATATATCTATGTGTGTATACATAAACAAATTGTATTATAGATCTACTATAAATATAATTTATTATTACATTATTAAATACATTATGTAGAGAGAAATAAATATAATACTGACATAATTATTAATTACTATTAATTAGTATTATTAATTAGTATTACATTTTTAATTATATAATTTATAGTTACATTATTTAATACTTTTTACAATTTAATTTCACATTACATAAAGACAGACAAAAAGATGTATAAATAAATATGTTGATGTTTTATTTATTTATTTATATTGTGTGTGTGTATATATATATATATATATATATACATACATACATACATACATTATTAATTCATATTTTATTAATGCATGATAATAATAATAGATAAAATAAATTGTATTAATATTATTTTGGCTTAATTATAATTGCATTTTCATTTCATTTAAAATTAAATCACTAAATCTTTAAAAATTAAAATTTAAAGCAGATTTAAGCACTGAATTATTAATATAAAAAACAAATGGCTAAAAGTAAAAAATAAATAAATAAATAAATAATAATAATAATATGATTACATTTTATTTATTTAATTTAAAATTATAAATCATACTTTAAAAAAAATAAATTAACATGTTAAACTGACAGCTTATATACACTTTCAATGAATGCCTAAATATTAGAATAGAAATAATATTAAATAATATATTATTCTATGTTTAATATTATTTTGGCGCAATTACAATAAATTGGATTTAAAATTTTATATAAGTTATAAGTTGTATGATAAATGTTAACACTATTTATATTATTATATGTTAATATGATAAATATTTACACACTTTATTTATACTATTTAATATTACATATATATATATATATATATATATATAATTTTACAATTAATTGTATATATAACTAAAAATGTGATACTAATTAATAATAATTGAAATGTGTAATTCATCTTTTATTAATCATTCCATGTAATTATACACACACACATTCAGTTCACAACAGCTCCTTAAATATTAATATAAATAACATTTAAAAATAATTTAAACATTTAAAATTATTTAGAAATTTACATTAGAAATAAAAATACTTGCAAATATGATATGTACACACACCGACGCTATAATTAATTATATAATTACAAATAAAATATTTAAGCAAAATACATCTTGATGTAACTGCACAAATATTAATATAAATAATAGTAAATAACGTAGGTTTGTTTTGTGAAATTTCTTAAAAGCCTTTTTCCTCCAAGTCCTTTTTCCTCTAATGGTGTATGTTTGGTAAACGCTGCAGTTTCTTACCACTGCTGTCAAAGGAAATCAATTGCAATCTGAAAACAGCTCATTAGTTATTCGTCCACCACTTTAGCAAATTTAGACTTCTTTTCCTCCTCACGCTGGATAAGGTGTAATTTACTTACTCGCCATATCAAAATAAACAACTAAAGATGTGATTTGATCAAGAACTGCTCCGATTTCCCCATTAACCACGATTGGAGCAGCGCCACGGTCTGTCTTCAGATGCGGTTTTCCAGAAACGTGTGACTCAGCGCTTGCCGGCGCACGCTGAGCACAAGAGCGATGAAACCCGCCACATGGAAGTGTGTGATGCAAACGAGGGGTTTCCATGGAAATGAGCGCACTGGCAAATCTAGAGCAGAGTTTGCTACTGGCAAAGCACTCGCTTGCAATCCGCTATGCGTTCGACGGGGAAACGGGGGAGGCGTTTGTGGATCGACGCTGACAGGATGTCCGACCACCCCCACCGCCCCAAATCTGCTTGAATCAGTTACTTTTGGTTCACTTAAACGTTAAAGGAGAAGTCCACTTCCAGAACAACAACTCACAAATAATTTACTCACCCCCTTGTCATCCAAGATGTTCATGTCTTTCTGTCTTCAGTCGTAAAGAAATTATGTTTTTTGAGGAAAACATTTCAGCATTTTTCTGCATATAATGGACTTGATTGGTGCCCCGATTTTGAACTTCCAAAATGCAGTTTAAATATAGCTTCAAAGGGATCTAAATGATCCCAGCCGAGGAAGAAGGGTCTTATCTAGTGAAACGATCGCTCCTTTTTTTTCGGAAAATAAAAATTTGTATACTTTTTAAGAACAAAAGCTTGTGTAGCACAGGCTCTGGGATGCACGTTCACGATGCTACGTACTATTGAATCATGTCGAAAGGTCAGGCCGAACGTAGGTGGAACTACAGACCCAGTGTTTACAAAGCGAACGCGCAAAGACTAAGAAAGTGCAAGTAAGTCAAACGCTGTTTACAAACAAAAAGATACGACGATGTTGGACGATTCTTAAGTTAATAAGATGGAGCTTTTCGCCATACTTTTTGAGCCGGAGTACACAGACGATGAACTTAGACGTGATTCGTAGTAATAATGGGAAGTTCAAATCATTTTACCGACTCGGACCTTTGAGTCTCGTTCAGCAAAATAAACGAATCTTTTTTCGAGTCATTTCGTTCATTTTAGCAAAATATAATACAAATGTTACGTGTTACTTCCCTAACACATCTACTGCTGACACAAACGTTGATCACACTACAAACAAGACAAGCTATAATGCTATAAGAAACAGAAAAGATTAATTCATTGTTTACCTGGATCTTTAGTCTATGATTAGCTCACCTCACCTCTTATCTGACAGGTTTTCGGGTTTGAGTCATTGGTTCATCATGTGACAGCCCCTTAAGATGAACGAATGACACGAAAAACTTGCAGACTCGAAACAGGTGAACTAAGTCCAGTACAGAACCTAATAGGATGTTGCGCATTCGCGACTGAACGAATCACTCCCCCGAGACGACTCGTTCTTCCCGAGTTACTTTAAAGATTCATTTACAGCATCGTGGATGTGCATCCCAGAGCCTGTGCTACACAAGCTTTTGTGCTTAAAAAGTATACAAATGTTTATTTTTAAAAAAAAATTATCGATCGTTTCACTAGATAAGACTCTTCTTCCTCAACTGGGATCGTTTAGAGCCATTTGAAGCTGCATTTAAACTACACTTTGGAAGTTCAAAATTGGGGCACCAACGAAGTCCATTATATGCAGAAAAATGCTGAAATGTTTTCCTCAAAAAAACATAATTTCTTTACGACTGAAGACAGAAAGACATGAACATCTTGGACGACAAGGGGGTGAGTAAATTATTTGTAAACTGTTGTTCTGGAAGTGGACTTCTCCTTTAATACATACATCCAGCGCCAACGTTTATGGATCCACGCCGCACCATAATGCTGAGAAGAACATATTTCCTGGAAAACAAATCAATAAACATGTTAAAGACTTCAAAAATGCTGCAATCCGGAAGTATTTACATATATTTGATCTAGTACACAAAATATCCTAAGGGGGACATTTAATTAATATGTAAGCCCAAAACTGCTGCACTCAGGTTCTCATAAACATGGAAATTAAAACAGCGTGATGCTCTGAATCAAATAGGAAACACAGATTTACTGCTGACCTCATGGGGCGGCACCTCGAAAGATCAATGGTCTCATCTCACAACTTCCTTGTCCTAAAATATGTGTTACAAAAGATAGGAAGTGTAAGTTTATTTCCTTCTAAGACTCATTTGTCACTGTTTAAATATCTAAATTAAATATACTTACACTGCAGATCAAAAAGTGTTGATAAAAATTATTCTAATTAATAAAAATGGACTATTTTACCCAATGTTTGTGTGTGTTTTTGTGCTTATTAGCATAGCACATTGTTAGCTTAGCAAGAAAGTCTACTGAAAGCTATTGTGAATTGAGTCTCCAGTCTGCTGTTGGAGTTGCTGTCTGTAGAGATGGATTGTGACATCACTACACGGAGAAGGCGGAGCTCATGAATATTAATTAGCTTATGCTGACAGTGCTTGGTAATCTTCCCAGACCGTTCAGTCACAATGAATAAATATACTCTGTCTAAGTTCCAGGTAGTACTTATAAATTACCTTGTCATGATGTGCTGCTTGTAGACTTGTTTGGCACTGAGATGCAGTATTGTTTAGGTTTTATTTTTGTATTAATTAATAATTCATTCAGAGATGAAGACGTAGTAGAGCTTATCGCTGATGGCAAACTGAAGTTTTAACAACTTAACAGATGCAAAATTAGTATAGTTTTAAAATAGAAAAAAATATACAATTCATTTAAAACAATTAAAATGTAAACATTTTTTGATTTGCACATTTAACATTTTTCTTGAGGCGCAGACACTTTCAGCAATTTTTAACTATATATTTTAAATTATATAATGAGCAAGTTTTTTTAATGTTAATTAATTTTGACAAAAGAGCTCATCTTTAAGATGACATTGAAAATTCAACAATTTAACTTATACAAAATATTTTTTAAAAGATTATCTGATTTAAATGATGATTTTAAAAATATGTAAAATTAATTTAAAAAACAAAATTATTTTTTAATGAAGCTGTATTAAATCCATTAAAATGTATATATTTTCTGATTTGCACATTTAACAGTGTAATTTTTTATCTTTGTTATTTTTATCATTATATTAAATGTGTAAGATTAAAAATGATTAAAAATAATAATTTGTAGATAAAGCTGCAGTGGAGCTCATCTCTAAGATAAATGAATTTATTAAAATAAATAATTAAATAACTTTTTTCTTTTTCTTTTTTTTTTTGCTTCGTTTTCCCGATGAGGCGCAAAAGGCATTTTTACCCATTTTAAATAATATAATGAGGAAGGTTTGTAATACTACATTTAATTATTTTAATATTATAATATGCCAGTAGAGCTCTGAAATAACTGAAAATTCTATCATTAAAAATAAAAAAAGATATATATATATATATTTTTTTTTTAATTAAATTAAATTAAATTAAAATTGATACATTTTCTGATCTGCACATTTAACAGTGTATTTTTTTCTTTTTATTATTTTATTTTTTATTATTATTCATTCAAAGTTGCAGCAGGGCTCATCTCTGAGGTGAATGAAAATTATTTATTAAAACAAATAAATAAATACCCTTTTTTCTGCTTTGTTTTCCTAATGAGGGGCAAAATGCATTTTTACTCATTTCAAATAATATAATGAGGAAGCTTTATTTAAAATATATTTAATATTTTAATATTATAATATACCAGAAGAGCTCTGAAATAACTAAAAAATGGCACTTTTACCCATTTTAAATAATATAATGAAGAAGCTTTTTAATATTATATTAAATATTTAATATTAGAATCTATTAAATTTGTTAATATTATATTATACCACTATAGAGTGCTGAAATAACTAAAAATTAGACAATTTAAAATTCATTTTTTAAATTAAATTAAATTAAAATAATTAAAAGTGATACATTTTCTGATTTGCACATTTAACAGTGTAATCGTTATTATTAATTTAAATAATATAATGTGCAAAAATCATTAATTCGTAGATAAGGTTGCACCTCTGAGATAAATTAAAATTATGTATTAAAATAAATAAATAACATTTTTTGTTTGTTTTGCTTTGTTTTGCTAATGAGGGGCAAAGGGCACTTTTACCCATTTCAAATAACAGAATGAGCTACAACTACGGTGAATTACAGCTTAATTGGAATACTGCTTTTAATATGTGTCCATACCATTACATATTTTAAAATATCAGAAGAACAATCCAAAAATGAATAAATGTCCCAAAAAAGAGAGTTCAAATGTAAAGGGCCCCACTTGTGATCAGACTGATAGCATGATTGAATACAGCGTTTTCTCGCCACCGTACTGTACTTGTATCTTCTGAAGGAGGGGCCAATTTCCAGACCTTGATTTTTCTTTCCTTTTCACGACAGACCCACTCAGTCATAGTCATAGCTGGCTCTCGCTCTCTTTCTCTCCCTGTTTCATCTTTTTCTATCTATCTATCTTTGTCTCTCTGTCTGTAGTTGACTTAAGCTGCGAGTAAAAGATGTACCGATGCAGTTTGTTTCTGTCAGGTTTGATTAATGACTAGTAATAACATTATAGCTTACATGGACATGGCAGAATGCATCTCTACTACGCGCAATCGATAAATCAGCCATCCGCCGCCAGGATTTACAAGCTCTTTGAAGTTGTGTAACTCCTCATAATTCATATGCAGATTAATAGAATTATGTCATGAACGTGCACCGCGCAAGTCCATCGACCCGAATGGCTTTAATGGTTTGTGTTTGATCGCCCACAATCAAATAAGCAAACCACGTTTAGTGACCTACGACAGGAGATATCATTGTTCAGATAAGCCAAACACAATCCCATGTGCGGCATTGGTACAATTAGATTTGAAGCTACAGATGTTTCTTAAAAAACTTTCAGAATAATTAATCAGCACTATCAGACTACAAGGTTTCAGTAAAAAGTCTTGCTCATCTACAAGGAGTAGTGTAGTGGCTAAAGCCAAGGGTTTGATCCCTCACAAAACATGATAAAAAGCAAAAAACAAAACGATATTACATATGCATTTATACAACAGTTTGACGGCACAAGTGTGTAAAGAAACAACATCGGAGAACGGAGTGTCTTTAAAATCTCTGTTTTGTGGGAACTACTTCCTTCCACCACAGATTCAAATCTCATTTTGACAGTTTGACAGCTGAGACCAAGCCTCCGTTACTAATTGCAAAATGTCACTTTACAGCTAGCAATAAAGAAATGTTGAGTTGCTTCATTGAAAGCTTATTGTATTACTGTATTAAAAGCTTACTGTATTTATGTAGAGTGGAGTATTATGAGAAAGAGATGGACTGAACGAGTGTGATTACCTCCATCTGATACAGCATTTATTCTTCAGCTCAATCTCACATTCACAATAAAACATTAGTTTGAATGTCCGCTGAGGAAAGCGATATCTTTGTCGTACTATCCTTTCATCTGTTAAGAGTGATTTCCGATGACAGTGCTGCTCACTGCATGTGTTGAAAGTAAAAATAACTTCCTTGTATACAACAGCATTTCAGTGTCTTTCAAAATAAAAGTCTTTACTGCTGACTCACTCACAAAAACAGTCTCGTCGCCATCTAATGGCGGAACAATGTACATAAATTACCATCACAAACACACACCATTTCCAAGTACCAAATTGATTTATATAAAACATTATATAAAAGTTGCTAGGCAACTCATTTAAAAGTACAAAGGCAGCGCTCTAATATACAGCATTACATTTACATAAAATATAACGTTTTTGCCCCTCAGCCAAAAGTATTTGCTGTTAACCAAATAATACATTAATGAGACCAAAGACTGCAAAATATAAAACAAAAGGAAATATAGCTTGTTTAACGAGATAAAAGTCATATTTCAAGAATGAAGTTGAAATATTTAGACAAAGTCAAAATGATGACGATAACCAATGTCCATCACATATATAAATTGATATATAAAAGTTCTTATTTTTATTCTTTCCACTAATATTTATATATAAAAAAAATTAATAAAATGTCAACAATAAAAACAGCTAGCTTGTTTAACTGATTAAAATAAAAGTCCATTGATATCACCATTATTTAAAACTGTTGCACATGAAATGGCCCAGATTGGGAGCACCGGAAGACATTCTCAGCTGAAGTCTCAGCTTTCAAAATCTGTCTGTTTTATAGCGAAATACAAATGTCTCACAATAATGTGTTTTTCAGCGTTCTGTCCCGCCACATTAAAAAGCGTGAAAAACACATTATTGCAAGACACACTGTTTGTATTTCATGATAAAAATGACTTGAAATGGTTTTGAAAGCTGAGACTTTGCTTTATATTAAAACTACCAAAAGCACAAAGCTTATTGCTAATAGTGGGTAGCTGGTGAAAAACAAACAGGCCTAATGAATGCAATTGAAGACGTGAAATGTTATTTCCAAGCATACTGTGAAACAACAACTTGTTTAAAAAACAACTTAAAAAAAGTTGTTTCAACTTAAAAAAAAAAAGTGTTCATTTAGTCAACATAAAATGTTAAGTTGTACTACATGAAAACAGATATTTGAGTTTGGTAAACTTAAAATTTTAAGGCAGCACAAACACTTTTTTTTAAGTTGAAACAACTTTTAAGTTTTTTTTTTTTTTTTTTACAGTGTATAATTTCTGCTAATAATGCCACATATATTCAAATAAATTCTCCCAGTGCTCCCAATCAAGGCCATTTGCATGCACAGGTAATTATAACTTCAACTGCTATGAATTCATTCTTGTAATATCGGCTTTATTCTCAGAACATTTAAACTTTTTTCTCAAAATTTCGACTTTATTCTCAAAATATTTTGACTTTATTCTCAAAATATTATGACTTTTACCTGGTAATATTGGAGTCATCAGAGCCAGTGGCAAATTCCAGAAGAGTAATGCTATCTTACGACCAATTCGTGTGTGTGTTTTTTATGAGGTGGCTAATTTGATCAAATTCGTACGACTTCACTCGTACGATACGATTTGTTTAGACCCCAGCGATGGGTAGGTTTAGGGGCAGGTAATCCGTACGAATTCATACAAATTGGGGATCTCATAAAATACGTACGATTTAGCCAAAATCATATGAATTCATATAAGTGAAGTTGTATGAATTTGTACGAATTAGCCACCTCATAAAATATGTACGAATTGCTGTGAGATCAAGCTGGAAGAACTGACGCCCTGGAGCTTACATCTTCGAAGCAAAACAGACATTATCTTTATTAACAAAGTCTAAGTCTAAACAAGTACATTCTCGCCTAAAAACTGTTAAAACTATTCCATGACACAAAAACAGTATTATTTACAAACTTTAATCCGGATATCTTCTCATAGCAAAAGGCTACTATGTAATAGTATGGCACATTCTTGCAGTCTTACAATGGGGCACATCACTGAGATTATATACAGTATTAAACACATTTCTATATATTCCAGTTGCCTTGATGAATTTTCTTCTTGCAATACTAATGAGTTAATCCAGTGGAGAATTAAACTATAGAGATACAAGGTCAGACTGCAGAATGTGGCTCGCAATGAAAGCGTCAGAAAGTACGAATCCACCTCCACAAACTCTACAGCACTTGCTGCTTTTTAATTCCTCCCAACTTCCTTTTGCTTCCCCCTCCTCCTTCTCCCATAAGATTTACCGCCGTTTTCATATTCATCGTTTGCTGATTCTTACAGTATCTGTTTGAAGCATCAAAGGTAGGCGATAGAAGCACAGAGGAAGGTCAAACTGCGATGAAGTGATTAAAAAGGCTGAATAAAAACGAGTCTCTAATGACTAAAGGCTGAAGGGACGGGTCGAGTTGTTCAGCATCCCCTTTGGTCTGAACTACACAGGTCTGAGCTTCCGATGAAGTTTCTCTGCTAGGGTCAGTTAAGTGCGTAATTAACATTACAGAATCTGCTTCGTTAAAGCACCAAGAATATCATCATGAGATTCCAATCAGAGAGGAAGATGAGAGGAGGGAGAAAAAGAGCGAGTGAGATGGAGATGGAGAAGCAGACATTGCCTGATGTGCACTTTTATTCAGACTGTCGCGGACGTCACGTACAGTGGGGGTGAAGACGACCTCAGCACTTACTGAAATGGCAATGCAATTCTTTCATTTGTTCATGTATGTTAGAATGAGTGACGATCCTGTACTGGAATCTGTTATTTTGAATGTTTTGCTCAGCATTTGTTGCAGTTGTTATCAGTTGTGCAAAGTGTTAATGCCAGCTATTGTATCTTTTTTGCAGCTTGCTATCTGTTCTAGACAAATCACAAAAGAAAATGCAAACAAATGTGATCCCGCTACAGCTGCAGATTTGGATAAGTTAAACAAATAGTTATATTGAGGCAGATTGGCACCCAGATCCCCTTATTATTATAATTAGAAGTTATATGATCAGTTTAAAAAAATATTCATGAACATCAAATAGTTAATTTCAGAACATTGTAACATGGTCATATATAATTCATGTATTTTTTTTTCATTTACAACTGAATACCTCATTGCGTACAATTGGATATAATAGTAATAAAATAATAATAATAATAATAATAATAATAATGATTTTATATATACATACATATATATATATATATATAATATTTTACTTACAATTATATACTAACATTTTACATACAAGAAAAATATGTTTTTTTTTTACAATTAAATACAGCACTGCATAAAATTAGATATGATACTAATAACAATAACAACAACAATAACAACAACAACAACAAAACAACATAAATATGATATACTTAATAAATACATTAATTACAATTACCTGTCTAAATTGTATACATTTATATATTAATATTTTAAAACAACAACAACAATAATTATTTATTATTATTATTATTATTATTATTATTATTATTATTATATATGATTGTTATTATTATTACTTAAATATTATAAATGTAACATATGTAAATATATTAATTACAATGACTTATTTATTTTTTACAAAATGTATACATTTATATATTAATATTTTACATACATCCACAAAAATATTATTTTTTACAATAAAATACTGCATTGCATATAATTGTTTATAACAACAATAACAACAATAACTTAAATATTATATACTTAATATATGTAAATATATTAATTACAATTATGCCTATTTACAAATTTTATACATGTATATATTTATCTTTTAAAACAACAACAACAGTAATAATATAATCATCATCATCATAATTATTATAATTATTGTTGTTGTTGTTACTTAAATATTATATATGTAACATATGTAAATATATTAATTACAATTATCTATTTAAAAATTGTATACATTTATATTAACAGTTTGCATACACCCACAAAAAAAAAAAAATTATTTTTTTATTATATTATTAATATTACACAACTTTTGAAAGAGTAATTTCTTACAACAAAGTACTGTTTACTGTTGCATACTGTAATATACACAAACATACATACATACATACAAACTCAGTGCACACCAAAGAGGGTTATTTTTTGGTCCAAATGTGAGGTTGAGCCTGTTTGTGTAACCCATCTGCTGGGTTAGTGATGGGTCAGTGTCACTGACAGCAGAAATGATGCATTCCCTCCCTCCTGTGTCACACATCTACATCTGACGGGCTACTACAACACAGCGGCTGGTTTATCTGGATAAAACTAGATCAGACTGTCAAAGTGATTTGTCAGTCAGCGCTACACCATTGCAACGAGATGCCAAATATGATAAACTGTTTTTAAAGACAAGCTCCACAAACATACCTGACTTCACGCACTCTGTCACACACACAAACACAAGCCCACCTCTTTCATTCTCCTCCAATCTCTCTCGCTCTCTGTGGGACATCAAGGGAACTGATGGAAAAACTGAAGGGAGGGATCAGGAGGATTCCGGGTCTCTGTCAGGGCCACTGCACACATTCGATGAAATCAAATCAAGGGTCAAAGGTGAAACTGTCTGCAAAAGAGAACGGCTTTGGTTGGAGAGCTGAATATTGACACTTGCACTGTCAGCAAGAGAAACTATTATCTAATGTTGGCCTCCCGCACTGGTCTGCCACCAGTTTTCCCAACCTTTCACCTCAACACCAATATAGCTAACCTCAAAACTGATTTAAGATCAGCAAAAACAGCTTCTCTGCCCACACCGACCATAATCCCAAAAGCCACAGCTAGTCTTTCTTATTTTTACAGCCGCCACTGTCATATTGTCTTTGACTGTCTCGAACAAGTGTTAATATATTGATTGAAACTCAATTCATTTGAATTCACTCAACTGAAACTCACGTGGAGTTTGATTTACAGGCGATCTGACCAATCATAATGCAAATTAGCCATTTTGTCCAACAAACAAACCAGACAGCAGAGTAGATCAACATCGGTGGACCTGAACTTGAAAAATGGTGTGTATCGATGTCTTTCCGTGGTCGAAACAAGACCTTCTGATGTTCATTCATGTTTATTTCGTGCAATGACTAGAAAGATGACCGGTTCACATGCCGCTTGAACCGAGGCGGTACAAAGCGGTATTTATCAAAACTTGAAAGCTGAGACTTTGTTTCATACCAAAAGTAATCTGTTGACATGTCATCAGTGTCCTCTTTGCTCCACAATGCAATTTTTACTGCGATTTGTGGCATAAGAGCACCATGGCTTGTCGGACATACAGATGTGGGCATTAAAAATGCACGTTCATAGAAAAATGATCACGCAGGTCCACATCGAATACTATAGCATAGGAAAGACATGATCAGCAGGAGACAGTCATGTAACATACTGTACTGAAGTGGCAGAGCTAATTAAACATGGGCAAGCTGTAGTCTATTGAAGTTTATTGTGTGCATTGCGCAAAAGGCACAAAGGTAAATGATTCTTTTATCAATAGTATTGTCGTGTTAATCATGCCAGTTAAACAAAAATCACTGAAAAATCATCTCAACAGTATTACTCTACAGTGCTTATTTTAATTATGCTTCAATCACTCGTGACAAATTCCAAATTCCATATGAAAAAAATGCAGCAACAGTAACTAAAGGGGACGGGCCTTTGAGAAGGATAAATTAGCCAACAGAGCTGGGTAGATTACATACAAATTGTAGTCCGTTACCGATTCTATCAAATTACATGACAAAAACTGTAGTTAGTAACGTAATTCAGTACATTACACATTTTAAGTAATAAAATTACACTCCTTTTAGACTGCTTTTGACTTAACTTGTTTATCACATTGATGTTAACAGGATAACCTTGTACCATATTATCAATATTTTTTGTACAAATATTATTGTAAAAATACAAAGAGTAAGAAAATGGTAGCAGCTAAGTGTAAATAGCAATAGATTCTACTTACACTTAGTGAAAATAACAATTAAATGCTTTTTTACACTAAGTGAAAATAGCATATTTTCTTAGCAATAGATGCTATTTACACTAAGTGCAAATAGCAACAGATGATACTTACACTGAAAATAGCATATTTTCTTAAAGGAACACTCCACTTTTTTTGAAAATAGGCTAATTTTTCAACTCCCCTAGAGTTAAACAGTTGAGTTTTTTTTTTTTTTTTTTTTTTTTAACACAACAGTTGAATTTTACTGTTTTTTAATCCATTCAGCCGATCTCTGGGTCTGGTGGTAGCACTTTTAGCATAGCTTAGCATAGATAATTGAATCCGATTAGACCGTTAGCACCTCGCTCAAAAATGACCAAAGAGTTTCGATATTTTTCCTTTTTAAAACTTGACTCTTCTGTAGCTACATTGTGTACTAAGACCAACGGAAAATGAAAAATAGTGATAGATGCTATTCACACTAAGTGCAACTAGCTATAGATTCTATTTACACTATGTTCAAATAGCAGGATTTTCTGCTATTTATAATACTTATTACAAATAGAGGCAATTATCTGCTACTTTTATAAAAGAGTATGCAATAATAACGTTATTGAGTGTAAATTATAGTTTTAATTCAGATTATTAAATGGATGCTGCCTTATTGGGACAATAAGCCCTCTCTACACCTACCCTAACCCTAACCAATACTTTATTTTCAACTTTGATTATTTCCTTTGTTTTTATTGAAAATAAATGCCTTTCTAATATGATTTGAGATTTGAAAGGGGAGAAAAAAGTTCGCCAAAAGGCTTATTCGAACCCGGGACAATCGCGTCGAAAAGAGCACGACACGCACTTTAACATCTGCACCACTGGAGCTGAAGTTTAATGATGGTCTTTTGTAAAGTTGTCTAGCCCAATCACACATTGGTCGTTGGTGTGCGAAGTTAGTGTAAGTAGCCTCTGCCAACAAGACATGCTATTTGCACTTAGTGTACATAGACACTACTTAAGTAAATATATTCGATTAATTGTAATTAACAACAAAAATTGCATTAAATATTACATTACGTCAATGTTTCCCAAACTGGGGCTTGTAAACAAACTGCAGGGGGTGTGTGAGATTAATTTAAAAAAATAATCATTAACTAAATCATAAGTAACTGTAGTCTGATGAGGAGTATTTTAAAATGCAGTTTAATCTAATTACAAGTACTTAATTTTAAGAATCTGATTACATAATCCAGATTACATGAAATCAGTTATTACCCAGCTCTGTTAGCCAATCAAATCGCTGCAATAAAAAGCCTTGCTGCCGCTATTTTTCCACCAAACTTTACTGAACTGTCACATACAAAGTTCTTTACTTCAAATTTCCTTAACTATGATAAAAACATGTTGTTATGGCACATGGTAATTTGAATACTAGGTATTCAGAGAGGCTTTAATGCGGTTTTGTTCATTTTGTTCCTGAAATTAACCTGTTAATTTTACATTTACATGATGTTTTCTCCTTAAAATGACTGTATGATAAAGTGTATCTGTTTAGATGCAATTTAGGCAACCACACTGATTTTTTTTTTTTTTTTTCTTTATAAATTGTCTACTGTTAAAGTAAACATAAGTATACAAAATTGACCTTGGCTTCATCCAAGATACTTGTGCATCTGTTGTTTTCATTTTATCGAATTTGTGGATTATTTGATTTTGTCATTTATAATTTGAACCAAACCTCCACTTTCAACAGCTCTGCTAAGTAACAAATTATGACATGCAGCCAAACTTATCTTTAAAAATAAAAACTTTTAGAAATAAAAATACACAAAAACACATAATTATCCCTGGTTGCATCCGCAAAGTGACTGTTAAAACACATTTCTCCTGTATTACCGTCTGTGTTTATGACATGTTGACTGTCCGATTTCTTCACACTTCAGTAGATTCTCATTTTTAACTCTTATATTTAGTGTTTCAACATAACAACCTGATATTTGCACAATGATAAACTGCATTTTAAGTCATTTATTCCAAAATCATCAGGTACGTCAGCGAGCAAGCGAGCTGACTTTTGCCCTGCCATTTTCTTTGACGGACATATCAAGTATTTTCCCTTGAAAAGCAGTGTGCTTGGTTTAGTAATTGCTGTCACAGGGTCAAATAAAACAACTAAATCTTCCTTGATTTATACTACATTAGCAACGATCTTTACAGCAATGTAGCCATTAACGCCTAACAAGCTGTTGTCTTATCTATTCGTACCACTAGTTCCGGCTCTACCCAAGCCGGTTGGCCAAAAAGGCACCAATCAGAGGTTCAAAAAAGACGCATGAGCCAATCAGCTGCTGTTTCAAGGAACAATGAGCCTGCAGATGAACTCGACAGCGGCGGTTGGGATTACATAACGGGTTTTCTCTGTGAGAAAGAAAGAAGATGACACGGCAGCTGATTACATGAAAGAGCAGCTATTGTTCCATGAATAGAAAAATCGATTTGATTGAGACTGAATTCACTCTTTGATGGCTTCATTTCCCTTTACAGTCAGCCAGATGATGAGCCTGTTCTCATATACAGGAGGATGATGGGAAATGATAACCATCTATGTAGAGAAGCTAAAGTAACATGCCTCTGTAGGCTATATAATCAATATTTTATTCGCAGGGTCGTCAGCATTCATCCGTGCAGTGTAGTTCTATATTTTCATACTTATAGATATGTACATAATTTGACTTGTTTTAAGCAAAATGCACTTAATATCTTTAGTCATTTTACTTATCTAGTAAGATAAGCTTTTTTTTTGCAGTGTAGAACTTTCGTCAACCGATCAGATTTAAGTACTGTAAATAAATAAAATAATGCTCATGGACTGAACCTAAAAAAAAGTCCTATCAATAGTAGTCCAAGGCGGTGCAGGTTTCTATCTTGAGAGCTCATTCTGGCCTAGTCTTTTCCTTTCCCTGTCTGCCTTTCCCCGTCTCACCTTGACTCTTGAAGAGGGTGACGCCTGAACGAGGGAGAATCAAGCCCTGCATTTGCATTTACCAAAAAGCCTGTGTGATGAAGTGCTCTGACAGTCTCGTGCACTTATGCAGCGCGTGCTGTAAAGGGTGGCTGAAAGCAAATATAACTCACACTCACAACCAGCTGACAAACACACATACACACATACACTTAAGCTTGATTCTCACAGGCAGGTCTATAATAACAACAGGCTGATTTAGAAGAAGACATACTACTCTTAGTATTTTGTTAAATGCTGCAATTTTGTGACAAATATAGGCAAAAATAGCAAAAATGTTTAAAATGCTACAAGTGAATAAACAACAAATTGCAGTATAAACATGAATATTTATTTTGAGATTTGCTAAAATTCATTTAACAGTGTTATGTATGAAAGCTTGTTTCTAACACAGAATAAAAAAACTAAAAAGGACTTTTCTTCTCACATTTCGGAAAATTGCACAATATAAATTTAGCACTGCAAAATATAAATGCACAATTGCAAGCAATAAACTAAGAATTCTCACTTTTTTCTCACAGTTTCAAGATTAAGAAATAACTATGATAAATAATTGACGGAAAAAAATGAGAATTGTGAAATAAAGTCACAATTACCCTTTTAAACAGTACAACTCTGACTCTTTTTTTATTAATTCTGTTAAAATTGTGAAACTTAAATTCAGAATTGTGAGGAATAAATTTCAAATTTAGAATGCTGACATTTTTATTACAATTCTGAGTTTAAGTTTCACAATTTTGACAGAATTATGATAAAGTCAGAATTGTTAGTCACGAATACCTTTTTAAACTTAGAATTCTGACATGTTTTTTTTTACAATTTTAACAAGATTCTGAGAAAAAAAAAAGATAATTGTGAGATAAAAAGTCAATTACTTTTGTAAACTTTTAATTCTGACATTTCTTTCTCTTTGAGTTTAAGTTTCACCATTTTGACAGAATTATGGTAAAAAGGGAGAACTGTAAAATAAAGTCATGATTACTTTTTTAATTGTAAAATTTTTCACAATTCTGAGTTTAAGTTTCATAATTTTGACAAAAAAAAAAACAAACAAACAGGAAAACAGTGAGAACTGTGAGATAAAAAACCAATTACTTTTTTAAACATTTATAATTCTGACATTTTTCTCACAATTGTGAGTTTAAGTTTCATGATTTTGACAGAATTATGATAAAGTCAGAATTGTGAGATAAAGTCACAATTATGTAAACTTAATTCTGACATTTTTTCTCACAATTTCGAGTTTCTCAATTTTGACAGAATTATGAGTAAAAAAGTGAGAATTGTAAGGTAAAACGTCTAAAAATTACCTTTTAAATTTACAATTCTGACTCTTTTATTATAATTCTGTCAAAATTGTGAAACATACTCTGAATTGAGGAAAAAAAATGTCAGAACTGTAAATCACAAATACCTTTTTAAAACTTAAAATGTCAGAATTCTTTCCCACAATTCTGCGTTTGTTTCACAATTTTGACAATTATGAGAAAAAAAGTCAGAATTGTGAGACAGTCACAATTACCTTTTTTTAAACTTATAGTTCTGACATTTTGTTCTCACAATTCTGAATTTAAGTTTCACAATTTTGAAAGAATGATTAGAAAAAATGAGTCACAAATAGCTTTTTTAAACTTAAAATTCTGTCATTCTTCCTACAATTCTCAGTTTGTTTCCGAATTTTGACAGAAAAAAAGTGAGAATTGTAAGATTAATAAGTCAAAATTACCTTTTTTAAACTTATAATTCTGACTTTTTTTCCACACAATGCTGAATTTAAGTTTCACAATTTTGACAGAAATACAAGAAAACTCATAATTGTGAGATAGTTTCAGTTACCTGTTTTAAACTTAGAATTCTGAATATTTGTTCCCACAATTGAGTTAGTTTCAAAATTTTGAGAAAAAAGAGAGAATTGTAAGAAAAAAAAGTCAAAATGATCTTTTTTTTCAACTTTTGAAAAAAATTCTGACATTTTATTCTCACAATTCTGAATTTAAGTTTCACAATTTTGACAGAATTATTAGAAAAAAGTCAGAATTGTAAGACTACAAAGTCACAAATACCTTTTTTAAACTTAAAATTCTGACATTTTCCCCACAATTCTGAGCTTGTGTCACAATTTTTACAGAATTTTGAGAAAAAAGTGAGAATTGTAAGATAAAAAGTCAAAATTAAAAAAATTTTTCCAACTTATAATTCTGGCATTTTTCCCACAATTGAGTTTGTTTCACAATTTTGTCTGAATTTTGAGGAAAAGAAAGTGAGAACTGAGATAGTCAAAAATACCTTTGAAACATATAATTCTGATATATTTCTCCCCATTCTGAATTTAAGTTTTACAATTTTGACAGAATTATGAGGAAAAAATCAAAATTGTGAGATAAAAAGTCACAATTACCTTATTTTAAACTTATAATTCTGACACTTTTCCCCACAGTTCTGAGTTTGTTTCACAATTTTTTTTTAAAGTGAGAACTGTGAGTTAAAAATGTAAAGTGACATTTTTTTCCTCAAAACGATGTCAAAGGGGATTTAAAAAAAAAATATGGAAAATCAGCATATAAAATAAAATATCTTATGGCCAGAACATATCTAAAATCAACTAACATCAACCAGTTGGTTTTTGGATAACTGATATGCACATAACTGAATCTAATATACAGTACTACTGACTGAACTGTGTACATGCAATATTAGGCCACAATTAGTGTGTGCAATATGCCAGTATTCCATTACGTCAGTATATTTGAGTCTTAAGCGTATTTAGGTACTTAAGAAAACATAGTTCTGTTGTACCTGAAACCAGATCAAACCAGTGTTTTATGCGGCTTCATTCTAAATGTAAGAACCAGCTGGAGAATACTTCTCAAATAGCTTCCAGCTGGCTTTATTTCAAAACAACACTGTTAAAGTAAAAATTTGTTTTGTTGTTTTGCATGAATCATAGAGGCAAGAACACTAATCTACAATCCACACAGCTTTATTTGTTTTCTTCTTATTGTATATCAATGCTTCCTCTGATTTGAAAATGGTGCTGTGGGAAAACAGTATTGTTTAGAGAAAGAGATGCATTAAAATACTGCTTATGTATACAGATGTAGGCCTTCCTTTATGTATGTTTATTTTATAAAACAATATTACCTTATAAAAACAATGCAGTGAAGACACTATAAAAGAGACGCATCATCTCTCGCATGCCAATTTCCTTTCCTTTATTTTCCCTGTCTAAATTCACCCAGAGTTTAATACTTCCAGATCTATAAAGCCTTCGGCAAAATACAAAAATAAACCATGTCTACAACAGCATTGGCAAAGGAGCCTCAGGTGTCCACCTTTGTTCACAGATGATTCACGATGACGATTTATATAGGCTCCAGAATTTATGATTCATTTAAAGGAATAATGGAATAATAAAAGGACAGGGAAATAAAGAGTGTTCTGCCCAGTTAAGCTATTGGTTGAAATGGCTGTTCACAGTTAAAAGGCATATATTATACATATTTTTATCCATTTTATCTTTTATTTATCTTTTATTTTTAAAGAATTCATCATACTATTTCAATTGAGTTTTTTTTTTTAAACAAACTACACTGGTCACATTATAAGTTTCTGATTTCTGACTAGACTTGTCATATTGTATCTTTTTGATTCACTAAAAAGAACCTGTCCATAAGTTTGTAAATTGGACTACACTAGACCAATTTACTGGGGTTAGACCACCACCGCGCTATCTGCCCTTTGCGTCCGGGAAACGGCCAGACCAGGTGAAGAGGGGGAGGTCTTCATCTGGTGCTGCTGCCGCTAAATCCTGTCCCACCGAATCCCGGCTGCTCCTTCAGGTATCAATCCTCATGGGCCACCAACGGATCGTGACCACCGCATTTGTTGACTCAGGTGCGGCTGGGAATTTTATCGATCAGGCTTATGCCGCCCAGTTGGGGATTGAGACTGAGGTGTTATCCCAGCCTTTAACTATCACAGCCATCGACGGTCGCCCCCTCAACTTCAGCCCCATCACTCACCGTACCAAGGAACTTCACCTCAACATCGACAACCACTCCGAAAAGATTCACCTCTTCATCACTCAGATCACGTCACCGCCCATCATCCTGGGGCACCCCTGGCTCATCACGCACGACCCGTTCATCTCATGGACCACACACAGGATCGTCCACTGGGGGGCGACCTGTCAGGAGCTCTGTCTCAAGGCGGGGGCTGGGACGTGCTCAGGGGAGTCTGGGGTCCCCGATGTCGAGCTGGATGGAATCCCCGTCCCGTACCGTCACCTGGCCGAGGTCTTTAGTAAAAGACGCGCCGCCCGGCTACCACCTCATCGTCCCTACGATCTCGCTATTGACCTCGAGCCGGGTAAGGTACCTCCCGCGGCCACCTGTACTCCCTGTCGGCCACCGAACACCAGGCGATGGAGGAGTACGTGGCGGAAGGACTCCGGGCCGGTACGATTCGTCCTTCCAGCTCACCGGCGGCCGCGGGGTTCTTCTTTGTTAAGAAGAAGGACGGGGGTCTCCGTCCGTGCGTCGACTACCGGGGACTTAACCAAATAACCATCAAGAACCGTCATCCACTCCCACTCACTAACACCGCCCTGGACGCCCTCTCTGGTGCCCGCTTCTTCACGAAGCTGGACCTGCGGAGCGCTTACAACTTGGTCCGCATCAGGGAGGGCGATGAGTGGAAGACGGCCTTCATAACCCCCACTGGTCACTACGAGACCCTCGTCATGCCGTTTGGTCTGTGCAACAGTCCGTCTGTGTTTCAACAGTTCATCAACGACGTTCTCCGGGACATGCTGGGTCGTTGGTGCTACGCCTATTTGGATGACATCCTCGTCTACTCCAAGACTCTCGAGGAACACACCCAGCATGTCCGAGCAGTGCTTCAGAGGTTGCTGGCCCACCAGTTGTACTGCAAGTTGGAGAAATGTGCCTTTCACCAGCACACCACCACATTCCTCGGCTTCGTCATCTCCTCTCAGGGTGTGGCCATGGATCCCCAGAAGCTGGAGGCTGTGCGTGCGTGGCCCCTACCCACGTCGCTTAAACAGCTGCAACGTTTTCTGGGGTTCGCCAACTTCTACCGGCGATTTATCCAGGGCTTCAGCGCAACTGCAGCACCTCTCACTGCTCTCACCAGACCTTCTCGAGGAGAATTCCAACTCACCCCGGAAGCCATCTCTGCATTCAAGAAGTTATGTCTCCTGTTCACCACCGCACCCATTCTCATCCACCCCAACCCGGATAAACCCTTCGTTGTCGAGGTGGACGCCTCCGATGTGGGCGTAGGAGCGATCCTCTCACAACGTGGTCCAGACGAGAAACTACATCCTTGTAGTTTTTTCTCAAGAAAATTCAATCCCACTCAGCAGCGTTACGGGGTAGGGGACCGTGAACTGTTGGCCATCAAGTGGGCTCTTGAAGAGTGGCGTCACTGGCTCCAGGGCGGCAGCGACCCATTCACCGTCTGGACCGACCACCAGAACCTCACCGTCATCCGCCAGACCAAACAGCTCAACCCCAGGCAGGCGCGGTGGGCATTGTTCTTCGAGCACTTCAACTTCCATCTCTCGTACCGGCCCGGCTCGAAGAACGCCAAAGCGGACGCAATCTCCCGCCAACATCAACGAGATACCATCACCTCGGAGCCCGCGCCTGTCCTGCCGGCCGACATCATCCTGGCTCCTCTACAGTGGGGGTTGGAAGAGAGGGTCCGCCAGAGTCACAGCCAGACCCGCCCACCCCGGAAACTCCCGCTGGACGCCTCTTTGTGCCCGACCATCTACGCAAGGAGGTGCTCCAGTGGGGTCACGACTCCACTTTGGCAGGACATCAGGGAGTCCAGAGAACCACCTCCTTCATCGGCAGGGCGTTTTGGTGGAGGACGTTGAGGAGAGACGTACAGGAGTACGTCCAGGCTTGTACCATCTGCGCTCGCTCCAAAACCACCAACACCCCATCCACTGGCGAGCTGCAGCCCCTCCCCATCCCCAAACGACCCTGGAGTCACATCTCGGTGGACTTCGTCACTGGACTCCCTGACTCGGATGGCAAGAACACCATCCTGACCATTGTGGATCGTTTCTCCAAGGCTGTGCACCTGGTGGCTCTCACCGGACTCCCTCTGCTAAAACCACCGCGGAACTCATACTCGAGCACGTAGTCCGCTTGCATGGGTTCCCCAAGGACATCGTCTCGGACAGAGGGCCCCAGTTCACGGCCAAGTTCTGGCAGGCCTTCTGCCGTCTGGTCGGTACCACCTCCAGTCTATCGTCCGGTCACCATCCTCAGACGAACGGCCAGACGGAGCGGGCCAACCAACAGCTGGAGCGCTTCCTTCGATGTTTTGCTGGTGAACATCAGCGCTCCTGGGCGCGCTACCTCGTCTGGGCCGAACTATCCAACAACATTCACACCTCTTCGGCCACTAAGTTAAGCCCATTCGAGGTATGCTACGGGTACCAACCTCCGGTGTTCGAACATCAAGAACCGGAGGTTGACGTCCCGTCCGCCCAACAGTTGGTCCGCCGGTGCCGGCGGCTCTGGACTCACGCCAGGACTGCCATTCAAAGAGCCAACCAACGGTACACCACTCAACACCGCCGCCGGCACCCTCCGGGACGATTGTTCCACGTAGGTGACAGGGTTTATCTCTCCACACGTAACATCACTCTAAAGTCGGACTCCAAGAAACTCACCCCACGCTTCATCGGACCCTACAAGATCACCCACCGCCTGAACCCTGTCACCTTCCGGCTCCAGCTGCCTGCTTCCCTCCGGATCCATCCTGTGTTTCACCAATCCCAACTCAAGCATGTTTTCTTCTCTCCTCTGTCTCCCCAGGTCACTGCTCCTCCTCCGGTCCGGATCATTGACGGTGGTCCTGCGTACACCGTTCGGAGGATCCTTGACTCGCGAACCCGTGGCCGTGGCACCCAATATCTCGTTGATTGGGAAGGCTACGGCCCGGAGGAGCGTTCTTGGGTCCCCGGACGGTTCATCCTGGATCCCACTCTCATCCAGGACTACCGTCGTCGGGTATCCTCCGTCCCGGGACCGTCTGGTGCCGGTCCTGGAGGGGGGGGTACTGTCACACGCATCAGATCACGTGAGGTCACGAGGACCCGGAAGTAACCTCACGCAGGTATTTAAGCAGGAAGCAGGTGTTGTCTAGCACCAGACATTGAGTTCATGAAAGACTCCACGTCAGGTCCCGACTCCAATTCAACTCACGTGAGTAAAACTCTCTGCTCTACGGAGCTCTTATCTACCTGTCTGTGTGCGTGTGAGAACGCGGATTTCTTGGTGGAAATCTCTACTCCTTATCGGAGCGTTCTCAGACCAACTGCGTGATTAACCTGCTCACTCGCTCACTTCCGCGTTTGAGTTTTCCGTCACGCTACAAAGGGACTTATCTCGATCATTCATCTCTCGTCAAGCCTCCGTGACAGTAATATTCACTTGCTTGTAATTTGGACAACACTGGGTGCATTTCATGCTTCTGATTCATTCAGAAGAACTGGCTCACTAGATTTTGTTTGTGAATCAGACTAAACTGATAACGTTGTATATATTTGAGTCACTAAAAAGTTTTCATAAGAGTCATTTGTTCATGAATGAACTGAACCGGTAACTATGTTACGTTTTGATTCAGTACAAAGAACCATCACAAGATTCATTTTTTGTTTGGTTCAGCTGGATTCACTAAAAAGAACCAACTCATAAGAACCATTTGCTTGTGAATCGGACTGGACTTGTCACATTGTATCTTTTTGATTCACTGAGTTTTGATTCACTAAGTTTAAGTTTGTGATTTGGTTATAATATAATTAAAAAAAAAAAAAAAAAATCACAACATTCACTCACTTGTGATTTTCACAACACTGGTTTCTGATTCAATAAAAAGAACCAGCAGACAAGATTTATTTGTGCATGAATCAGACTAAATTGGTAATGCTGTATGTTTTTGAGTCACTAAAAAGAACTTGCTCAAAAGAATCATTTGGTCAGGAATTAAACTTAACTAGTAACATTTGTATGTTTTTGATTTAATAAAAGAACCAGATTCATTATTTTTGTAAAACAGACTACACTAATTGCGCTATAAGTTTCTGATTCACTAAAAACAACCACCTCATAACCGTCATTTGTTTGTGAATCTGACTCGACTTGGTCACATTGTAACTTTTTGATTCACTAAAATGAACTGACACACAACATTAACTTGCTTGTGATTTGGACAACACTGGGTGCATTTTATGCTTCTGATTCATTCAAGAGAACTGGCTCACTAGATTCATTTGTTCGTGAATCAGACTAAACTGATAATGTTGTATATATTTGAGTCACTAAAAAGTTTTCATAGGAGTCATTTGTTCATGAATGAACTGAATTGGTAACTATGTTATGTTTTTGATCCAGTAAAAAGAACCATTACAAGAATCTTTTTTTTTTTTTTTTTTTTTTTCTTCGCAAAACAGGCTATACTGGTTGCACTGGATTCACTAAAAAGAACCAACTCATAAGAGTCATTTGCTTGTGAATCAGACTGGACTTGTCACATTGTATCTTTTTGATTCACTAAGTGTAAGTTTTTGATTTGGTTATTAAAAAAAAATAAAAATAAAAAAATCACAATATTCACTCACTTGAGATTTGGACAACACTGGTTGCATTGTGTTTCTAATTCAATAAAAAGAACCAGCAGACAAGATTTATTTGTCCATGAATCAGACTAAATTGCTAATGCTGTATGTTTTTGAGTCACTAAAAAGAACTTGCTCAAAAGAATCATTTGGTCAAGAATTAAACTTGACTAGTAACATTTGTATGTTTTTGATTTAATAAAAGAGCCAGATTCATAATTTTTGTGAAACAGACTACACTAACTGCTCTATAAGTTTCTGATTCACTAAAAACAACCACCTCATAACCGTCATTTGCTTGTGAATCAGACTCGACTCGAGTCACTCAAAAACAAATAATGTTATTCACAAATAATGTACTCACTCCCTTGTCATCCAAGATGTTCATGTCTTTCTGTCTTCAGTCGTGAAGAAATTGTTTTTTTGAGGAAAGCATTTCAGGATTTTTCTTCATATAATGGACTTCATAGGTGCCCCAATTTTGAACTTCCAAAATGTAGTTTAAATGCAGCTTCAAAGGGCTCTACACGATCCCAGCTGAGGAAGAAGGGTCTTATCTAGTGAAACGATCAGTCATTTTTTCAGAAAATAAAAATTTGTTTACGTGTACTTTTTAAGCACAAAAGTTCGTGTAGCACAGGCTCTGGGATGTGGTTCACGTACTATTGAATCACTCAGAAGGTCACGTGGATATAGGCGGAACCACAGACCCAGTGTTTACAAAGCGAACGCGCAAAGAAAGAGCAAGTAAGTCAAACGCTGTCTACAAACAAAAAGGTACAACAATGTCGGGCAATTCTGTTGTCGTAGGAGAAAATAACATGGAGTTTTTCGACAAAATCAACAAATCTTTTTGCGAGTCATTTTGTTCATTTTAGCAAAATCAGCATCACGTGACAGCCCCATAAGATGAACGAACGACTCGAAAAACCTGAAGACTCAAAACAGGTGAACTAATTCCAGGACAGAACCTAATAGGATGTTGCACACACGCGACTGAACGAATCACTCCCCAAGACGACTCGTTCTTCCCGAGTCACATTAAAGATTTGTTCAAAATGAACAAATCGTTCAAGAACGTGCAACTCAGAGCCTGTGCTACACGAGCTTTTGTGCTTAAAAAGTATACAAATTTTTATTTTTCGAAAACAATGTCCAATCATTTCACTAGATAAGACCCTTCGTTTAAAGCCCTTTGAAGCTGCATTTAAACTGCATTTTGGAAGTTCAAATTCAGGGCACCAATGAAGTCCATTATATGCGGAAAAATCCTGAAATGCTTTCCTCCAAAACCACAATTTCTTTACGACTAAAGACATCTTGGATGACAAGGGGGTGAGTAAATTATTTGTAAATTGTTGTTCTGGAAGTGGACTTCTCCTTTTAAGACACAACAATTAAGTATTTTGAGTCACTAAAAAGAACTTGCTCAATAGAGTAATTTGTTCAGGAATCAAACTAAACTTGCAACATTTGTATGTTTCCGATTCATAAAAAGAACTAGATTCACAAGATTCATTTGTTTTGTGAAAAAGACTACACTGATTGCACTATTTGTTTCTGATTCAAGAAAAAGAACTGACTCGTAAGAGTCATTTGTTTGTGAATCGAACTAGACTGGTTACATTGTATGTTTCTGATTCACAACCAGCTCACAATGCTCATTAGCTCATGAACTGGATTAATGTTGCATATTTTAGGTACACTAAAAAGAACTTACAAGATTCATCTGATTCTGAATCAGACTACTCAGCTCACGCTGTGTGTTTGCTTTTGCAGCTAACAAGGACAAAACAAAGCAAAATTATTTTTTTGCCAGAAAATGGTCATTTTATCACATCACATTCAATTTTAGACTGCAAACTCACATTTTAAGCTCAAATAAAATATGATTTCTTTCGCTGTGCCACTGTAGATTCAACAAGCGAGGAAAGGTGGCTTGTTCTGAATCAATGTTAAAGGGCATCTACCACTTTAGTGCCATTAGATGAACACAGCTCCATGTATCTCGGGAATGGATGCTTGCGCAGGTGTAAGCGTGACCTTTTACTGACCTTCACCGGACCTCCACATCACCCTTAAATCCGGCATCGCACCTGTACGACACAACAGAGATTTATTCTCTCTCGCTCTCTCTGCCTTTGTCAGACAAGCAAGGCCAGATTACCAAAAAAGTAAGAGCGCGAACGCACGCATGCCATTTTCATCTCATCTCCAGCACACGCGTGCGCACACACCTGCCCGCATCCGCATTCAAATGGCAGCTATGAATCTTCATTGCATCTATCGGTGTGGAAAGCGCCCCTTCTATAAATGACTATTGATGATGCCGCTGCATTGTAAGAGGAGCGACTACGCCGAGGAAATTTTCAGGGAGAGAGAGCGAGCGCAGGGTCATTCGACTCGAGTCTGAATCTTAAGAAAACCCCCGAAGGTGCCAACAGGACCTTGATTTATCAGGCCGTTTCCTGCCTATGTGTGTTATGATGTCATATCGGCCGGCTTAAATCAAATTGAAGGTAATCCAAAACACTCAGATCAATGCTGAGAGAGACAATAAGGTGAGCGCATCCTTATTTGCCGCTGATATATAACATCCATAAGAAGCATTAATTAGCTCCGGTTTGAAGTTCTGAATCATAATGCCCTTAAATATATATCAGGGTTGCCAAGGTTACAGTTTGAAATGATTCTACAGTTGCACAAAAGAGATGTAGGCCTCATTAGTGCTGATTATAAACTGCTAAACTGCAAGAACTTGTTCTCTTTTCATTCCTCGCCAAGTAGTTTTCTCTTATCTTCTGTCAAATTCCCAAATGAAAACCAGCGGCCAGCATTCAAGGACTTCTGCCGTTCTCTGAAGGTTCTCTTTTTCTTCTCGTTTGGGTCTAAGTTTAAAGCTGTGGGGTAAAATGTGTAGCAAGGAAGCTCGTTGATAAAAATGCCACATTCTTTCCCAGATAACAACATAAAAGATGCCCTTGAAAATGTAAGTGAAGAAACAAAAACATCCTCGAGACCCGGTGACCGAATCAACGGGTTATTGCGTACTGTAATGTCATTTCGCTGTCGCTTAACAACATCTACCAGCCTGCAGAAACGCAGCTGACTCATAGTCAACAACACGGACAAGTCATTTCTGCGCTTTGCACACTTTAGAAGCACTAAATGCATGTTAAGCTGAGAGTGTGTTGCTTCATTATTTCTGACACTTCCTATTGCACGAATTTACCAAATTATTTCAAAAAGGTCACTGAAATGTCACTTTTCTTGAATTGTTACAGGGTTGAACGGGTAAAATCAGTCATTATTTACTCACCTGCAGTCCATGCGCTTTTCTTATTTCCCTAGAACACAAATGGAAAAGTATAGTTGAATGTCACAAGGATGTACTGTACCCCAAAAAGTAATATAAAAAAAGTAGTTAATCAACACTCAAGTTTTTTCCCTAATTTTTAATTGCCGTGCCATCATTTTCTCTGGCCCTACCACAAATTAAAAAGTTGTTATAATTTTATTTTATTTATTTATTTATTTGTTAGTAAGTACTTTTCTTTAAAATATCTGTTAGAAAGTTTTATTTCATTTTTTTAAATTTTTTATATTTTTTAATTTAAATGTAATATTTTCTTTACAAAAGTTTTGTTTATTACCGTAACATAAAGAAGAAAAAAACATTTTAATAAATGTTTTCAACAGATTCTTATTGAAACTATTAGAATAAACCAATAAATATAGTACAATAAATATTGCAAATAAAAAAAGTAAAACAAGAAAAAAGTATATACTTAAATAAATTAAATCACATAACATAAATAAAAGTTTTACACAAGTAAACCATAAATAAATAAATCCAAGTTCTCTACAGATTTTTATTCTCATGCATCAAATACAAATAAATAAATAGATAACACAAAACCATAAATAACTGAAAACCAATAAATAAATGAATTAAAAAAATATTTTCTAGATTTTTACTCATGTTTTTAAAAGTATTACATATCATTACATGTATTATGTTAAGTTGAAATATAGAAAACATCACAGAAAAGTTTTCTTTACAAATGTTTTGTTTATTAAAATTAAGTACCAAATAAAAATACAATAAATAAAAAACATAAAATGAAATAAAACTAAATAAATATGTTCAACTGATTGTTACTCATGCTTTAAAAACAATTAGGATAAATATAGTAAATAAAACGGAGGAAAACAATAAATAAATAAATGAAAAAATAAATAAGTAAATACATAAGTAAATACATAAAATCACATTCTGTACAGATTCTTTCTCATCCTTCAAATACAAATAAATAACAAATAAATAAACATAAAATGTAAAATAATAAAACCATAAATAAATGAAAACCAATAAATAAATTTAAAAATGCATTAAAAACTAGATTTTCTAGATACTCAATACTTTAATAAATAAATAAAAAATAAATAAATACATACATTTTTCAACAGATTCTTACTAAAGCTTTCAAGACAATTAGGATAATTATAATAAAAAAACTAATGTAAAATACAAAAATGTAAAATAATACATAAATACACAAGTAAATTAATAAAAATAACATTTTAAATAAATAAATAAATAAATAAATAAATAAATAAATAAATAGATAACCGTTCTGTACAGACTCCTTCTTATGCTTCAAATACAAATAAATAACAAACAAATAAAACTAAATGTAAAATAATAAAACAATAAATGAAAGCCAAAGGAATGTTTAATATTTATCATTAAATGTCAAGTATTATTTACAAATGTGTAAAGTTTTGTTCATTACAATTGAGAACTAAATAAATAATCAATAAAATAAAAACAAGAAATGAATAAGAAACAAGAAACAAGAAATGTGACCCTGGATCACAAACCCAGTCGTAAGGGTCTTTTTTCTCAAAATTGAGATTTATACATTTATACATTTATACATATGAAATAATAAATAAGCTTTTCATTGATGTATTGTTTGTTAGGATAGGACACTATTTGGCCGAGATACAACTATTTAAAAATCAGGAATCTGAGGGTGCAAAAAAAAATCTAAATATTGAGAAAATCACCTTTAAAGTTCTTCAAATAATGTTCTTAATGTATATTACTAATCAAAAATTAAGTTAAGTTTTCATACATTTACAGTAGGAATTTTTTTACGAAATATTCTTAATGGAACATGATCTTTACTTAATTTCCTAATGATTTTTGCCATAAAAGAAAAATCTATAATTTTGACCCATACAATGTATTTTTGGCTATTGCTACAAATAAACCCCAGCGACTTAAGACTGGTTTTGTGGTCCAGGGTCACAAATATGAAAGAAAAAATGTCCCATTTCATTTGGAAAAGAGGACACAAGACATTCTTCTAAACGTCTCATTTTAAGGGAGAGTAAATGACAGAATTTTGATTTCTGGTTGAACTAACTCTTGAAACCATGAAGCAATTTACCCGTCGTAGTGCTTTACATCTATCCTAAAAGGTTGTTCTCTGCCTTAGCGTAGTGCTTATACGGTTTTCCATCGGCTAAGGCCGCGGTGTCAACCGCAGGTGACTTTATAAAGCACGACGTCAGATTCCAGTCCCAATCAAGACCTTATTACAGTACCGAACGCACAAATCTTCCCTTGCAATTCACCAAACCGCTGGGCTAGCTCCTGCTTCTGTCTCTTTCTTTCTCTCCCTCTTCATTTGACACCGCTAAGGCTGCGCGCAGAGAGGAAAGCAATCGTGTCAGGGGAGATTTTCGAGAAACCCTAGCAGAACCGATGGTTCTCCATTAAGGTAATGAGGCCCCAGGAATGGCCATGTCGGCTCTCTCATTTGCGCCGTCTCCGACCCCGCCGCCTGCTCATGAGGATACATTCTTCGTTCCATAATGGCCTTCTCAGTCTTGCTTTTCTCCCTCTCTTCCTCCTCCCACGTCCCTGCCCTCATCTAATACGACTAGAGAGGAGGGAGGGCTGCGATGCCGGAATCCGCCCCATCGATTCCGGATGCATTATTCCCAGAGGTTACACGGGGAAAGATGGCGGCAGACGACACTCGTGTTTGCCGAGGCCCTGAGATCGGTGTCTTAAAGCTGCCCCTGCAGACCAATTTGGGAAGTGTTAATTTAGTAACGCCAGCCTCAGTTTAGCACTCTCCTCGCTGGCGTACATCTGTCAACGGCGTCAATCGATCACAACAGGATTCTCTCAGCTCTCTCCCACACATGAACACACACACACACCTGTCAGCTGAAAGAGAGAGGAGAGATCTAGGAAACATATCTCCCTCAGAGGTACAGTACAGACGTGGAGAGTGTGGGAATGACAAGTGTGTAGAGGGTCGGCTACTCAATGACTATTGCGCTGCAAGGCTCACCAGGGAATGAAAGAAGCTCTTTAAAATGGTCTTCAAAGGCATGATGCATCAGTGGAGTTTTATTTTTAGAGCTTTAATGGAATCATAACACACTGTATGGCCAAATGTATGTGGACACTTAAACACCAGCCATATGCGCTTGTTGAATATTTCAAAACTATTGGCATGAGCAGGGATGGGAATCATAAGAAATGAGGATTCTGCTTCTTTAATGAGTCCATTAATGATTCTTTTAGTACTTCAAAAGATATTTGGAAAACAGGAAACACCACTGACTAGTCGCAAAGACCCGTCTCCCTTAGTGCTTGGAATGACATTACGGCGAGTAAATTATGACAGAACTTTCATTTGCTTAATGGAACACACCACTTTTTTTGAAAATAGGCCCATTTTCCAACTCCCCTAGAGTTAAACCGTTGAGTTTTACCGTTTTCGAATCCATTCAGCCGATCTCCGGGTCTGCCGGTAGCACTTTTAGCATAGCTTAGCAAAGATCATTGAAACAGATTAGACCATTAGCATCTCGCTCAAAAATGACCAGAGAGGTTCGATATTTTTCCTATTTAAAAATGGATTCTTCTGTAGTTACATTGTGTGCTCATGGTGCGTTCACACCAGACGCGAATGAAGCGTTAAGCGCAAGTGATTTACATATTAAGTCAATGCAAAGATGCGATAGACATCCTGCGACACGATTCACGCAAATTGAGCGTTTGAAGCGCAGAAGTTGAAAAATCTGAACTTTGGCGAATATTTGTGCCGCGTTAACCAATCAGGAGCTTGCTCTAGTAGTGACGTGATTACGACAAAGCGAGTGGAGGCAGAAATCCGAAACAACAATGGAGGACAAAATCATCGTCGCTGTATGTGGATACCCGGAGCTGTACGATACATCTTCATACTTTTATAGAAACAGGAATAAAAAGGATCTTGCTTTGAAGAAAGTGAGTGAGGAGGTCAGACAATCTGGTAAGTTGTAAAAAACACTCTTTACTCAATTTGAGCTATATATATACATACTGAGACTACAAGCTAGCTAAAGCCGGCAAATTAAGCTTATTCGCCGTACAACTACTTTCTCGCTGCACATAAAGCGCAGCTACTCTCTCAACAAAATCCATGTCAGCCACTGCGCAACGAGACATGGGAGAGCCATGACACGAATTTGCGTCTGTTGTAAAGTGAATTTCACGCACGATTGAAGAGAGTAAACTCAAAAAGTTCACGCGTCCAACTACGCACGAATAGCGCAATTTATTTGCGCAAGTTACGTCTGGTGTGAATGCACTGTAAGACCGACGGAAAATTAGAAGTTGCGATTTTCTAGGCCGATGTGGCTAGGAACTATACTTTCCTGAAAATAGGCTAATTTAGGCTAACTTCCATCAACATAACCAACGTGACCACCTGCTTGCACAGGGAGACTATTTTCAGGCACTGTGTAATATCATTATGCCTTGATTATTACAGTTCCTTGATTATTACGCCAGAATGAGAATATAGTTCCTAGCCACATCGGCCAAGAAAATCACAACTTTTCATTTTCTGTCGGTCTTTGTACATGAAGTAATTACAGAACAGTCAAGTTTTAAATATGAAAAATATCGAAACTCTTTGGTCATTTTTGAGTGAGATTCTAACAGTGTAATCAGATTCAATGATCTATGCTAAGCTATGCTAAAAGTGGTACCACCAGACCCGGAGATTGGCTGAATGGTTTCGAAAATGGTAAAACTCAACTGTTTAACTCTAGGAGAGTTGGAAAATGAGCCTATTTTTTAAAAAAGTGGAGTGTTCCTTTAAAGCGAACCCCACGTATTAAGATTCGTATGGCTTAATATAACATAAATGATATCTCTTACTGAAACATGTATTAGAAAATCCATGAAAGATTTGTTATTTCAAAAATCCTCATTGTATTTTTGACTATGGGAGGTGCTATTATTTTGATGATGTGAAATAGTTGCATTTGATGAGCTACTGACACTACCTGTTGCTATTTTTACCACAACATGAAAATAAAACTATATACTGATATGATGCCTACTGAAAGAACTACTGTGTGCTGTACCTTCAATTTTATTCCCCACAAGGAGTCTAAACGCCTTTGGATATCCACGCTGAGAAACTCCTTCAGTGGCTTCAGCGTCATGACAAGCACCTGCATGCTTACATCCTGCCAGGATGGCATCTAGCGTTTCTTGTCTCTGCCATTTGTTAGCTCTTTCAGTAGCTGTGGTCAACTAGAAGCCTCAAAGGCATCAGGGCTAAAGTGGAGAGAACAAAGACGCAGGTCTTTAGGAAGTTTTTTTCGTCCAGAGGGAACTTCCCATTCCTTTCTCCCTTTCTTATCGCTAGGAAAGCAGTGAAGACTTGCATTACTTCTCTTGTTGGCCTTCGACTGAAAATTTCAACCAAAAGCCGAGCAATGTGGCATCGTACTAGTATTTTATTTTCCCCGAGATGCGTATTTCAAGTTGTGTTGTGGTAAAAATAGAAACATGTAGCGGCTGTAGCTCACAGAGTGCAACCATTTGACATCATCGAATACAGGCGGGCCCCCAAAGTCCAAAATATGTATAAAACTATGTCTTCTTTTAACGCAA
This sequence comes from Labeo rohita, assembly GCF_022985175.1. Classification (NCBI taxonomy): domain Eukaryota; kingdom Metazoa; phylum Chordata; class Actinopteri; order Cypriniformes; family Cyprinidae; genus Labeo; species Labeo rohita. Next base: position 21,272,202 of record NC_066893.1, read on the forward strand.
ATCTTTTATGGGTATTTCAGTAAGAGACATCATTTACAGTTGGGGTTTACATACACCTCGCAGAATCTTAAAAATGTTAATTATTTTAACAAATTAAGAGGGATCATACAAAATGCATGTTATGTTTTTATTTAGTACTGACCTAAATAAAATATTTCAAATAAAATACATAGTTCACATAAAGTCCACAAGAGAAAATGATGAGTTGAATTTCTAAAAATGACTCAAAAGTTTACATACACGACTTTTAATACTGTGTTGTTACCTAATTGAACCACAGCTGTGTTTTTAGTGATAGTTGTTCATGAATCCCTTGTTTGTCCTGAACAGTTAAATGGTCCACTGTTCTTCAGAAAAATCCTCCAGGTCCCAAAAATTCTTAGGTTTTTCAGCATCTTTGTGTATTTGAACCCTTTCCAACAATGACTGTATGATTTTGAGATCCATCTTTTCAGAGGACATCTGAGGGACTCATATGCAAATATTACAGAAGGTTTGAAAAATTCACTGATGTTTCAGAAGGAAACACGATGCATTAAGAGACGGGGGTGAAAATTTTTGGAATTTGAAGATCAGGGTAAATTTAACTTATTTTGTCTTCTGGAAAACATGCAAGTATCTTCTGTAGCTTCTAAAGGCCAGTAGTAAATGAATAAATTATAATATTTAGGCAAAATAAGAAAAATCTACATTATGTTCAAAAGTTTTAACCCCCCGGCTCTTAATGCAAGGTTTTCCTTCTGAAGCATCAGTGAGCGTTTGAATCTTCTGTAATAAGATGACTTTCTCAGTTTTCCTAAGTGTGAAAAGATGGATCTCAAAATCATGCAGTCATTGCTGGAAAGGGTTCAAATACACAAAAATACTGAAAACCCAAAAAATTTGTGGGACCTGAAGGATTTTTCTAAAGAACAGCGGGCAGTTTAACTGTTCACGAAAAACAAACAAAAACAAAAAAAAAACAGAACAAAAGCTGTGAATCATCAGGTAACAACATAGTATAAAGAATCAAGAGTATGTAAACTTTTACACAGGGTCATTTTTATAAATTCAACTAATACTTTCTATTGTAGACTCTATGTAAATATCTTTTATGCGAAATATCTTATTCAGGTCAGTACTAAATACAAAATAACATGCATTTTGTATGATCCCTCTTATTTTGATAAAATAATTAACTTTTTGCAGACTCATGTATGTAAACTTCTGACCTTAACACCCCGGGTTCACTTTAAGCTCATCACAACTTAGTAAGTTGTAAAGTATATGATGTTTTATTCTCTTAAAACAAGTACCAGTTCATAAAAGTCATTTGTTCTGAAATTAGACTACGCTAGTCAAGCGGTATGGTTATGAGTCATTTCACAAATAATTCAAAAAGTCATAAATTCAGAATCATTTTACACAAAACTTGCTAAATAAAAAATCTGAACCAACACAATATAGCACACTACAAATACCAACTACTACTAAGTGGGCAGCACACAGAGCACACAGTATTCAGTAAGCAGTAAACCACTGAAATTATATACCCTAACAAATAAAGCCCTTCAGCCGTGTTTCTGGGCTGGCCGAGAGGAGAATTGATCTGTTGTGCCATGTGTGCGGTGGTAGAGGCCTGCCATGATGGCGAGGGTTCAAACACTATCGATTCCTCGAGGGCCACGGGAATTGGCAGGCCGAGCAAGAGCTGGATAAGTACTTCATGCCCCAGCAGCTAAGCTAACGCTAGAGCCTACCACGAAATACACCACTTGATTGTTTTGTTAAGCTTATACCTGTGCTGAACCTTTATAGCATTCGACATTAATTACAGAGCACTGGACAAAGACGAACATTTAGAAGAAAAAAAGTTTAGCCGTCACTTTTTTAAACTGATCTGAAGAGCATGCTGCATGTTAAGAAGATACACTATTGAGCAAATCTCTAATCTTCTGTAATCTTTTAACATGATAAATTTAGTGAATTAATTAAGGTAATGACTGAAATCGATAGCGGTTCATAATTACTTTCTAGGGAAAAGGCCTCAAGTGTATATGGACAACTAATTAATTGAATTCCGCAGTGGTTTGGGTGTTAAATTGCCTTTATTCTTGACTTTCTTTGAAGGGAGAAGAACTGAAATGTCAAGACTGAAGAGCTCTTGATGGATCCTATAGAAAACAGACCTTATTAATCCCTTAGGTGTCTTGACAAACCATATCTGTAGAGGTTCCTGGCCTTTCTTCTTTGAGCAGACGTTTTTATGTCCGACTGAAGTTTGTATTTATTCCTCTTTCATTGGTTAATCAAAAGGTCATTACCGGGTCATCTAACCCTTTCAGTTGTCCGTTCTTTATAGCTGTAATCTACCCCACACCTGCTGATGTACGAGAAGCGGCCGTTTCTGTTTGTGGCACGGCGTTACTCATTTTTATAAACCTCTGAGAGGATGAGGTTTTGATCACAGCAGAATGAGGATCGGCATATTGGCGGAACCATCAGTCACAGTTCATACATGTTTAAAACACGCAAACGGGACATGATGGATGTTCCCCACCAGCAAACTCGCCGGTGAACTTCCACAGCAGCCGGCAGGAAAGATCCATTATCTTTTCTCGTTGAAGGTCGGCCAAACGGATGCGGCCCACATTTCGAGAAAACACCCCACATGGATGAGGCGGAGCAGAAAACATTTCCACTCACCTAAGAGGTCTCTCCAGGAGTGCAAGATTTCTCATTTCTGCGGCTGACAGCCTCTCTGCGGTCGCAGGCACCCCTCTTGCTCCGGGACTCTTGGCGTTAGGTGCTCCATTCCAACTCTGAAGATGTCTGCAGGTCTTTTATCAAGTGCAAAACCTGCCAAACACACAAGCGAAGAAGATCGGGGCTGCCGCAAGTTCAGCGTGCTTCGAAAGAATGATTGTGCCCTTGTCCAAAGTAACCTCAATTTCAGACTTGGACAGCCTGTGTAATGAAGCCCAGAAAGAGAGCGGTCAAGATAGAAAGCCAAGAGCGCTGGAGAACACAATAAGATGAGTCGAAAGTGAAGAGATAGAAAAGAGGAAGTGATCAAGCCTTCAAGTGAAGTACATCAGGTATTTTCTTTGACCCCACTTGTACGGATACAACCGACACCTGGTTTAATGAAAGTGAACGTGTCGCAGATACTCCAATAGCTACCTACCGGCAGTATCGGCGGCGATGTTGCATCCGAATCTGCTGCGGCACAAGCCGCAGCGTGCGTGAACCGCTAATAAATATTTATCTCCTAATAGCATCACTGCATTTTCAAAGCGAATGATGGATTCCCCTGTCTTTGCCCACCTTGAAAAGCCCGCCTCATGAATATTTAACAAGCTCCTCCAAACAATTTTCACATTTTGTCATTGTCAATGATGCATGCCATCAAACATTCCACAAGCCTTTTTTAAACTCAAACACTCATGTGTTAGATTACCCAAACTTAGCATTTCTGATGAACTGCATTTATTTTTTCCATAGAAACGTGCACTAAATTTAGCATTTGTACTACCGTACACACATTTCAAAAACGCTCCGCCGGCAAGTCACGTAATATCACACTTTGCACAACACGCATCCATTTGCGCAGCGGTTTTTTGCCTCGGGACCAGGAGAGAGATGCTTTTTTGTATAAAAGCCACATTGATGAAGCCAAGCCTCCCTCACCCAGAGCAGCTGTCCCCCAAATTACCTCTCCGGTGCGTTAGCAAGAGGTCTTTGGCAGATTTCATCATTGGCACTGACAGAAACACCATGGTAACCCAGCCAGAGGGGAAACCATGCAGAAAAATATGGAAATTGCCACTTAAAGCCGTCCATCGGCCCCCTTGTCAGCATTCGGGCCTCTGCACTCTGGTATTGTCTAGAGCTTGTATCTGTTTGTCCATCGTCCAGAAACAGCACTCAACTCCACTCCAGACGCTTTTTGTGACATCGCAGTCAGGCACGAAGAGTGTGAAATAGCGCTGAAGAGTGTTTTGACAACCTTATTGCTGCGGTCATCTACGGAGAGAGATGGGGGTCCAAATGTGGGGCCGGCTAACGACTTATCTTAGCAGAGCAGACGCCCTGTTTTTCAGAAGCGGTGAAGTATTTTATGACATCTGGGTGAATCCCAAACCTGTGGAGGTGAAATTTATTGCCGGTAGGTACTGGTAACAATTACATTTATTAGGGCTGGGTTTTGACACAAATTTCATGACTGATTCGATTCAAGTTCGATTCAATATCAATTATTGTGGATATACAGTTGAAGTCAAAAGTTTACATACACCAAACAGAATCTGCAAAATGTTAATTATTTTACCAAAATAAGAGGGATCATACAAAATACGTGTTTTTTTTTTTTTAAATACACCTAGTCCACAAGAGAAAATAATAGCTAAATGTATAAAAATGACCCCGTTCAAAAATTTACAAACACTTGATCTTAATACTGTAAAATTGTTACCTAAACGATCTACAGCTTTTTGTTTAGTGATAGTTGTTCATGAGTCCCTTGTTTGTCCAGAACAGTTAAACTGCCCACTGTTCTTCAGAAAAATCCTTCAGGTCCCACGGATTATTTGGTTTTCTGAACCATTTCCAACAATGACTGTATGATTTTGAGATCCGTCTTTTCAAACTAAGGAAAACTAAAGGAACTCATATGCAACTATTTCAGAAGGTTGAAACGCTCACTGGTGCTTCAGAACGAAACACGATGCATTAAGAACAGAATAAAGATCATATTTTTTTCCATTTAGTACTGTCCTTCAGAAGCTACAGAAGATACATGTTTTAAAAACTTAAATTTACCCTGATCATCAAATTCCAAAAGTTTTCACCCCCCGGCTCTTAATGCATCATGTTTCCTTCTGAAGCATCAGTGAGTGTTTGAACCTTCTGTAATAGTCGCATCTGAGTCCCTCAGTTGTTTTCAGTGTGAAAAGATGGATCTCAAAATCATACAGTCATAGTTGGAAAGGGTTCAAATACACAAAAATGCTGAAAAACCAAAGAATTTGTGGGACCTGAAGGATTTTTCTTTAGAACAGCAGGCAGTTTAACTGTTCAGGACAAGCAAAGGACTCATAAACAACAATCACTAAACAAAAAGCTGTGGATCGTTCAGGTAACAACACAGTATTAAGAATCAAGTGTAAATAAGTGTAAATTAAAAACAGCATGCATTTCATATAATCCCGTTTATTTTGACAAAATAATTAACATTTTGCAGATTCTGCAAGGTGTATGTAAGCTATTTTGACTTCAGCTGTATCAGGTACAGAACATGGCAACTTTTCTCAATTAATGCAGTAAAATATACAAAAGAGTCAGTTGGCACTACAATACTATAATATTTAAGGTTAAAATGAGCTGATTAGCATTTAATTACATGATTATTTTTCTAGAATTAACCGTTAAGGATTTATTACAACTTAAATATTGCATAAAAGTAAAAAAAAAAATATAATAAATGTGTTATATCTCTGGTGGAAAAAAACAGCATATGCTGGTAGCTATGTTTTGATGCTGGGATGCTGGTTAGGTATGTTTTGATGCTGGTTTCAGCTGGTCCTTTGCTGGTTTATTCTGGTCCTTGACCAGCAACATGACCAGCATAAACCAGCATCAAAACATACCTAACCAGCATCCCAGCATCAAAACATACAGTAGCTACCAGCATATGCTCAAAATGCTCCTTTCTAGTTAATTTTTCTAGCTGCCTAACGAGTTTATGCTCACCGAATATTTTTCTGAGGTAAATGTGATGACATGTTGTTTACAAGCTGTTATACTGACGTCTTTCTGCGGCTGAAACACTGTTTGGGCGATTACATGAAACAAGATATGGATCTCGGTAAGCAGTACTCTTTCTTTTAACACGTTTATTCATGTGTATTTTGTGCTGAAACTGGTATAAAAACGGAGATGAACAGTTGACGCACGCTGCCACTCCTCTCAAAGGATCTGTCACTTCATATTAAACCGCACCAAAACGGCATTTGCTATTTCGATATTGTAATAAAACGGACCCAGTCTAAATCAGATACTTTGTTTCATATCAAAAGTAACAAATCACTAAGCTTATTGTGATTTATTGGATTGGAGGTGCGCTGAAATATTTCATTAACTGTAAACAGGCTAGACTAATCTATTCCTGAGATTTAAGAATCGATATTGTTTTGTAAAAATAACAACTGATTAAAATTGATCCAGCCCAAAAATTATGCATTCAGTCTGTGATTTTAATTCAATTTTGGATTATAAGGTTAACTCACTCAATTCATGGTTCTTTGTGTAGTGCTTTTTACATTACATATTGTTTTCAGAAAATGCATGTTTCAAATATTAATCAACTGCAAATCTTTTTAGTGTACATAAAGGTACAAGTTAGCTGAGAATTAATAAATACAGAACGCTCGCCTAATATTCCTTTTCCTTCAGACGTAAATGGCTGGTCACATATAAAGAGAGCGAAGACAAAAACAGTCCTCACAATTCTCCTCAAGGCTGAGCTGCAATGTATCACAGCAACAAAAACTGTTTATCGATAAATCACATCAAAACCCTCACTGGTGATGAGAATATATGCAGTTTAAGGCTCAATGTGCAGTAACACTTCCTAATGTTAATTAAAAAAAGTCCTTGTCAATGACTTCCTCATTTGGTCAAGCAAAAACTGAAAACTATTTAATATGAGTTTTTTTACCACCTAATAGTGAAGGGCAGACGGATATCTGTATAGGAACAACTTCAGCTATGTAAATGCATTTGTCAGGGGTCATATTTATGAGTATTATCCACAGTTCCATCCTAATTACTGGCATCATCACAGGCCATTGCTAGCAGTGTGGTGCCCTCAAACACAATCCGTCTGTCCTGTGACACTAGAGATAATTTTGATATAGCACGTAATGAGCAAAACGAAAAAAAAAAGGAGCAAGAGAGCAAGGCCAGCTCGAACAGCGCAAACAGATAAACAGACACCGTAATGGCAGGAAGCCGGCTCCGAAAAAGGTCCCCTATGTTTGTATGTAATGCAATCTAATAATTAGGATCAAATTCCATTAACGGAGGCCTGTCTTCAGCAAAAATTCTGCTTCATTAGAAGGAACGAGCAGCCCGCACCCCTCCCAAACTCGAATGCGCACTCACGCGCATTTTTCCTGCATGCCCGCCGCATCATACGCAATGCACTGAAACTGTCAGGTATAAATTTTGCCTCTGCATCTCCCAGCAGCCTAATTACCATGCTAATGAACAGCTAAAAGCTGCAAATTAGGATGGGAGTAGCATTGGGGCTGTACCACTCTTTGCCTTCCTATACCACCCAGTTGAAATAAGCAACGCAGCTGAAAAGCACCAGGTCACTCTAAGGTTTTACGAACCGAAGGTTCTAAGGGGCCCACCGGTGATCAGGTTTCAGCAAAAACAAGCTACCGTTGAAATACCTAACCTTAATTTGAATAGTCCAGTCCAGATTTATGTGCTGAGACAAAGATTAATTACATCAAGATCAAGGATCAAGCCAAGAATGTGTTTATTGAAACCAAGAGCATGTGGAGTCAAGATTGAAAGCATGTAAACAGAAATGTAAACAGGTTCTTATTTATCTCCACAGTTTATTTACTGTTGATCTAACATCTCTCCACGGAGTTTGTGTCGAAAAGTAATTAGCATTTCACGGTTTCTCACAGTCAGAGAACCAGCAAACATCAACAGAGAGGGAGGCTTATGTGCACTCTGCCAGAGACTTTCACTTTTATGTTACCAATATATCAAAACCGCTTAGAAAAAAAGAACATCATGACAGCACGTCTATTGCTAAAGATGAACTAATATGAATCTTACTTTGCAGCACACGAGTAGAGGTTAACTACCAAAGAGTGTCTAATTTAACATTTATTTTTGCACATAATAATCAACAATTCAGCACCCGCTTGTAATTTTGGTCACCTGTGAAACTTGCCATTTACTCATTCACAGTCTAGTATGTTTTGTTCACATAAAAGTCACCACAATTTAAAGGATTAGTTTACTTTCAGAATAAAAACTTCCTGATAATTTACTCACTCCCATGCAGAGGTCGCGTTACCTGAAAATTCTCCGTCATTGACTGAATTTTTTTGTTTGTTTGTTTTTATCAGTGACGGAAAAATCTGAAGGCCGTCCGTCATTTTGACAGATTACACTGAGGTTGATCTATTGTAAATTGTAGCCGTAATTCCCACCCCTGTCCAGTTGGTGGCGAGTGCGCTCCAGTCTGGCAGCAGAGCACAGGATCCAGAACAAAAACGAAACTATCACAAATGTTTTCCTATGATTACACACAGGCGAGTAAACAGAAGTTACAACAATCTATCACGCCACATTAAAGAGTGCCAAAACAGTATTTATTGCTTGAATTTCATAAGGAAATTGACAGAATTTAAAATCTGAGACTTTGTTTCATATCAAAATTAACACAAAGCCTAGCCTATTGCTATTTATTGGAAGGAAGACGCACTATGTACTGTCCATTCATCAACTGAAAACAGCATAGACCAAGACATCAATTGTGATTTAAGAATCAATATTGGTTCATTAAAATGAGAATCGAGAAATCGATTTTTTTTTTTTTTTTTTTTTTTTTTGTTGTTTTTAAACACTAGCCCTTTCATGATTAAAAAACTAAAATGTGAACAGTTTCAATGCAGGGCTCATCGGGGTGCTGCCCACAAGGCCATCGGCAGGAACAAGGGTCTTATTTAACAAAACGAGCAGTCACTATCTAAAAATTCACGTTGGAAAAGTCACGCGTGGTTAGTTCTTTGTCTATGTACTTTGGTTTTTGGCATGTGCGCTAAATGCGATTGAAGTAAACAGGCTCGTCACTCCAGAGAGAAGAGAGGGGCGGGGTGAGCAGAGCTAATTTGCATTTAAAGGAGCAATCCATCAGAATGGGTTGATTTCTGCAGAGCTCTTTTTGGCAAGGTAAAAATGGTGTTGTTTTATACTACCATTGAGAATTTTTAACCAAAGTATATTATAGACTTTTCATTAAGACCCTAAAGAACCATATCAACTTGTGGAAAATGGGCATCCTATGACCCCTTTAATGAAACTGTTCATTTAATTTAATTATTGTTCTCTATCATTTTAGGAATGTTTTCCTGCATAATCTTCTCTGACAGATAGAAGAAAACTTCACTTTCTGACCTCAGTTATTACTTTGGAAATAGTCCCCGAATTGGATACAGAAATAAGGCATGAATGTGGACTAAATTAGTAGAGACTACAAAATGTTTAACAGGTTAAATGGGTTAAAGGAGAAGTCCACTTTCAGAACAACAATTTACAGATAATGTACTCACCACCTTGTCATCCAAGATGTTCATGTCTTTCTTTCTTCACTCGTAAAGAATTTGTTTTTTGAGGAAAACATTTCAGGATTTTTCTCCATATAATGGACTTCTATGGTGCCCCGAGTTTGAACTTCCAAAATGCAGTTTAAATGCGACTTCAAACGATCCCAAATGCAGTTGTAAACGATCCCAGCCGAGGGTCTTATCTAGCGAAATGATCGGTTATTTTCATAAAAATAATACAATTTATATACTTTTTAATGTCAAACGTTCGTCTTGTCTTACTCTCCCTGAATTCTGCCTCAAGACAGTTAGGGTATTTCGAAAAACTCTGAATCGTCCTATATCGCTGTTTTACCTTTTTATAATAGACATTTGTAATGTTCCAAAAAAAGATCTTTGTCACTTTCGATCAATTTGATGCATCTTTGGGAAAATAAATACTTGCTCAACCCAACCTTTTGAACAGTAGTGTACATAACATGATACTTCAAAGAACAAAATTACCAAGGAACTTAGTTTGTCGTGACACACAAGTGTTTTTTGTAGCGCTTTGATAAAATGCCTTCACCTGCGGTTTAGAGACATTCCCAAGTTGTATGTGCGCAGGTGTTGATCTTAAAAAAAGACCTTCTTCATTGCTGGCAAATCACAGGAATCTTTTTCAGATTTTCTTTCAAGCGATCCAAGGTAAATATGCACTTCATCCACTGCTCCTTTTGTTCCCCATCCACTAAAAAAATAAGAAATGGACACCAAAGTTTACAGGATAAAATTTTTTTGCTTGGGTGAAGCAAACTTCAGTACGCTAAACATTGCAGAATAATTACAGAACAGATGTAATCTCTCACACACACACGTACATACTGTACAGCTAAGCAGCAGGAATTCCGCTTTCCTCGGATAAATGTCAAAACAGACATAAAATGTGAGCGGATGTAAATTTGCATCAGTCTCATTGGTTGGGCTCATCCGTACACGATTTACAGGGTGATTCAAGCAGTGCAATGCTCACAGTGAATTACGGTGACAGAGATTCAAAGAAAACAACTGTAATCCATGTACAGCGTCGCACTGTATTTGCGGCGGAGAATGTGAAGCAAAACCAATGTTCCTTTGAAACAATTTTGTTCGCAATTGAAGGGGTTGCATTCTCTATAATAAGAACAACCCACCCTGTCGTCTGCACCAACAGAATGTTTTGTATCTTGTTTACAGCGAGGAGAAAAAAAAAATCAGCAGCGGAGACATGGCCTCACTGTCACTCAAGTGCCAAGTCCCCCAGCAGACTCAATTACAAGTGTATTTGCATATGTTCACGTTTCACAGAAGTGGGATGAGAGAGGGTTACAATCGTCTCTCTTGAGGAAACCCTGTGTGGGAAAATGGAAATTGACTGTCAATGTAAAAGCACCTAAGAGCAAACAAAAACAGCATACAAGTTTTCCATCCATGATGCACATGAACCATGTTACCTTAGCAGCAATTATCTCAGGCGCCCTAGAGTAAATTTACTATACACTTTCAACAAAACACACCGTGCCACATCTCAAAAGTTGCTTATTAATAGCACTATATTAAAACACATCAGGGAACATGCACTGAGAAAACTGTGTGCCTTGTGCTGTTTGCGGATCAATAACATTTCTTTACGCCCATATCTCATTGTCATAGCAGCTCAGCCAACTGTGTAAGTCACCAAACTGTGTGATTTCAACTCAGAATTGGATTGAATCGGATTTACACTGCCTAAATCCACAGGGGAGAGTATTTAAGTTTAGGCAGAACTCAGGAACTCAAATAAATGAGGTTCAGAAAGCCTTGATTCCATTTAAACTAAGAGGCCTATTGATGCTAATTACTCTCCTTTGCTGGTCGCCACTGGTAAAGCCTGATTTAACATTCCCCCATTAACAGTAAAATAAGCACTTCTGGTCCTATTTTGTCTGATTCAGCCATTCCAGTCACAGTCGTTTGAGTTCGAGCACATGCCCTCTCGTGCTAGCAGACAAAAGTCTTATCATTCAGTGTATGAGATGAATAAGAGTTTGTGTTAAAACAGATTTTGATTGGTGTCAGTCCACACCAAACTGTACATTTTGCCCTTTGATGCTGTTGGCAAAATAGTCGGCACACTCTTCAAACAAGTCTCTAATATAATTGTCCACTTTGTGGCTTAGCTCTGAAACTTGCAGTGTAAGGGAAATTGTTCAGTTTATTGCCGGTCAGGGGTCAGCGTCAGTCATATTTTGTTTGGCAGTTTGTGCTAACAGCTTTATTGTGAAATGGCCAGGGGGCAAGCGAGAGTTCAGGGCCCTTGTCCCAAAATTGTTTACTCGTACCAAAAAAAATGATAGACTTCATGGGAAAACCTCTGGATTACAGAGCACTCAAGCTAGTGATGTTCTTACAATTTACTTAAAGTTGAATACCTGAGATTTTAGAAAAGCCATTTGCCTCAGTTTATCAGCTGCTTGTGAAAAAAAGCACAGGGGCTTTTTCTCCACGTAGTTCAAAGAAATTTGTTCTAGGAACTAGCCAGCATGGTGGTTCCTAGAAAATCAACTTTCCTCTAGGGCCATTTTCCTGGTTGCATTCGCACCGGCAGCAGAAACTCTGAAGCGGCCGACAACTATGTCTTTATGCACGGCATTTACAAACGTCTGGTGAATGCAAGATGGCATGATCGGAGCTGTTTTTGTTGTTTGTTGTGGGTTTCATGATAATGGAGATGGAATGTAAGACTCTGAATGACTCTGAGATTAAATTTTCAAAAACAACTTGTTACACAGCATCAAGGCTCAGAAATGATGGGCTTTCATACCACAGGAACCTTTTCATAGTTCTTTGTGGTGAAAGAAGGTTCTTCAGATTATAAAAAGGTAAGAAAGAGATGGTTCTTTAAAGAACCTTTGACTGAACGGTTCTTTGTGGAACGAAAAATAGTCCTTCTACACTCTTAAAAATAAAGGTGCTTCACAATGCCATAGAAGAACCTTTTTGTCTAAATGGGTCCATAAAGAACCTTTCTGTTTCACAAAAAGTTCTTTTTGGCTAAAGAAGGTTCTTCAGATTATAAAACGGTAAGAAAGAGAAGGTTCTTTAAAGAATCTTTGACTGAATGGTTCTTTGTGAAACCAAAAATGGTTCTTCCATGGCATCACTGTGAAGAAACTTTTAAAGCACCTTTATTTTTAGGGTGTTCCCGCTATTTGCACTGCAGGAACTAGGAACGTAATTAGTTCCACCCTCTAAAAAATGCTGGGTTCAGCCTGTTGGGGCATTTTATTGGGTTGTTTTTTACCCAGGTGCTGGGTCGTTTTCTGCACTCTAAAAAATGCGGGGTTATTTTTTTCTACCCAACTGCTGAGTTGAGCCTGTCTCTGATGAAACAACCCAGCTGTTGGGTTACAGTCAAGTCGTGGGCTTTTTGCATCATCTACCGGAGAGAGCAGTTCTCAGCACCGCTGATTTGATGCACTTTATACACTGTATTTAATTTGTAAAGTCTTTACTGTGCTGTAAATTAAATTATTTTATGCAACGCAACATACAAGGTTGTTACTCAGCTGCGTCAGCAGCAGTCGTTTTGCATGATGGAAACACCTTTTGCATTGCATAACATAAGCTGATCTTATTTGTAATAATACTGAATTTAATTTAATTTTATGTTAAAATATGTTCTCTAATAGGGCTGCACGATAAATCGAAATTAAATCACAATCACGATTAATCAAAAGCTGTGATTGTCATGCATATCTTTCAGTAAAGCACAGTTCTGTGATCAACAGTAAATCTCCATCCAAAGGCCACTGGGCGCTCTTGTGTGGAAACTCCAAATACGCCCGAAGAAGACACGATCACTGCAGCTGAAAAAACAGAAGATTTAACTGCTTTCACTGATTCAGCGTGACTAATAAACACACGACTACGACAATGTATGGTTTATCGGAGTTCTTCTTATTATAACTTTCCTTATAATACAGTATATAATAATGCAATGCCTTTATCACAGCCACATCCTCTCACAGAAGGATTTATTTCAAAAACTCAACTGATGTTATGAAGTGAGTTTGGAGTAAAAAACATGTTATTAAATGTGGTATTTTCACATGTTTTCAGATTTCTACACAGAGCCGTAGTTCACTGAGAAGCTACGCAAACAGCTGTCATTATCGCAAATGATTTCTTTCAATTTTATAATCGCTTGATTCATCATCTGCGATAATGAATGCGATATAGCGTAGCTTTTCAATGAACTACGGCTCTGTGTACTAAATGCTGCTCCATATGAACGCACCTGCTGGAGATTTACTACTGATTACGCAACCGGCTTCATTAAAAAAAATGCGCATGACAATCGCCTTTGATTAATCGTGCAGCAGGTTTTGTTTATGGACAGGTTATGGAGTCAGTCACGGCATCTTTTAGCTACGAGTGAAATGCAAGGCGGCAGTCTGAGGTTCGTACTTCCCCCGGCAAACAGCAGCACATCACCGCCTCAGAGTTTGCCGACACACCGGCACAAGAATTAGCACTATTTCGGTAAAAGGGATTACAGAAAATGGTTGAATACACTTACATTAAAATGCTACTTTTAAATGTTACATTTTTTTTTCTAAAATGCTTGTTAAATTACTTTAAATGTATGCAATATTGTAAACTATGCTGCATTCACCCAAATAAATTCAATTTGTGGATTTTTAATTTCCAGCCTCATTTTATAATAATTTTAATAAACAACAGCTGACTTAAAACAACTCAGCATGTTGGGTAAAACCATTTAACTCAACCAGCTTTGTCAAAATAACCCAGCATGTGTTCTGTCCAATATTTGCCCAGCACTGGGTTGCCAAATAACCAAAGTTGGGTTGTTTTTAACCCAGCATTTTTTAGAGTGTAGAAACTCTGCTTGTGGGAACTTATGTAGCTCCTACTTCAGAGCATGGTCTATAACGGATCTATAGGAACTTACAGTGACACAGTTGTACACTGATTGACCAAACACTTACAAAACACTGGCTAACTGGCATTTGTAAAAAGCAGTGCAAAAATATGTACTCCACGAACATGAAAAACAGCCATAATAACGGCATTTATTTCTGTTCTGTTGTCTGCAGTGTTGTGTTCTTTTCTCAGCTTCGATGATATGTAACTATGCAAGTTGTCTTAGAACAGGGGTGCTCAACCCTGTTCTTTGAGATCTACCTTCCTGCAGAGTTCAGCTCCAACCCTGATCAAACACACCTGAACCAACTAATTAGGATCTGAAGGAGCACTTGATAATTACAGACAGGTGTGTTTCATCAGGGTTGGAACTAAACTCTGCAGGAAGGTAGATCTCCAGGAAGAGGGTTGGGCACCTCTGTCGTAGGAGATTTAGTCAGATTTTTGTGCTTTAGTTGTGCAAACTGTGCGTTTACATCATATCTCCATAATCACTAAACCCACAACACACAACAAAAGCAGCTTCGATCATGGCGTCCTCTATTCACCAGTAGTTGGCGTATGTAAACGCTGCAAATATAGACATCGTTGTCGGTCGCTTCAGAGTTCTTGCTCCCAATGTGAATGCAACTAGGAAAACAACATGAGGAGGAAATGGGTTTTCTAGGAACCACCATGCATGTTCTTAGAACTAGGTGGTGCGGAAGCACCTAAGAACACAATGCTCTAGAAAACAGGTAAATGCCGGTATTGCCATTTTCTACGTTTGTGAAGTAAATATTTTGACATGGCTTTTTAAAAATGCCAGGTAGCTATGTTTTGTATGTGTTTGGCCAATCAGCGTAAACTTATGTCACTGGAATTTCCAACAGAACTGTTTTAGCCCTTATTCTGGAGGACTCCCAAACAGAGTTTCTAAAACTAAATACATTCCTAGTTCATGTGGCGCGAACACGCCAAAAAGCGAGTACTTCCGCCAATAGTTCTAGAAACTATGAAAAGGTTCCTCTGGTGCAAAAGCCCTTCATGATTTCATAAGGACTGTACATCTAAAATTGAATCCACAGGTCTACAGAGAGTGCTTCCTAAATCTGGAGAACAACATCACCGACCTCGATAAATCCATCAGTCTATGGTTTCTTTAAGTCAAGTCAAGTCAAGTCACCTTTATTTATATACCGCCTTTAACAATACAGAATTGTGACAAGGCGGCTGTACAGTATTAAATAGGAAACAGTACATCAACAATGCCAAAGGCAACATTAAACACTCACATTATAGGTAAAGGTAGTTAATCAAAAACAATAAAGTAAAATGCAATATTGTGTTAAGAGAAAGTGTCCCCAACTAAGCAAGCCAGAGGCGACAGCGGCAAGGAACCAAAACTCCATCGGTGACAAATGGAGAAAAAAACCTTGGGAGAAACCAGGCTCAGTCGGGGGGGCCAGTTCTCCTCTGGCCAAAGTTCCCGTGGTCTTGTGCCGACAGCTGTCTAGGTGATGTGGTCTTTAATGTGGATCCGTCTCTGGGGCTCATCTAGTTGATGTGGACTCCGCTGACATTCAGGGCTGTAGAGGTCGTCTCTAGGTGCTGATCCACCGTCTGGGCTGGGTTCGGACTGGATCCGGGGGACTGCAGTGACCATCTGATCTGGATACGGACTGGATCTGGTGGTTAATGTGACCTCGGAATAAGAGAGAAACAGACTAATATTAGCGTAGATGCCATTCTTCTGACGATGCACCGAGTACATCGGGTGTTATGGGAAGTGTTCCCGGTTCCGGTTGACCTAATTAGTGCAGCCTAACAATCCTTTAACGGATTTGAATTATAAGAATGTGGATTTGTTATGTGTAAGCAAGGTTAAAGAGATGGGTCTTTAATCTAGATTTAAACTGACAGAGTGTGTCTGCGTCCCGAACATTGTAGGGTAGATTGTTCCAGAGTTTGGGTGCTAAATAAGAAAAAGATCTGCCGCCCGCGGTTGATTTTGATATTCTCGGTATTATCAAATTGCCAGAGTTTTGAGAACGCAGCGGACGTGAGGGACTATAATGCGATAAGAGCTCACTCAGGTACTGGGGAGCTAAACCATTCAGGGCTTTATAAGTAATTAGCAAGATTTTAAAATCTATACAATGTTTAATAGGGAGCCAGTGCAGTGTAGACAGAACCGGGCTAATATGATCATACTTTTTGGTTCTAGTAAGAACTCTAGCTGCTGCATTTTGGACCAGCTGGAGTTTGTTTATTAAGCGAGCAGAACAACCACCCAATAAAGCATTACAATAATCTAACCGTGAGGTCATAAACGCATGAATTAATGTTTCAGCATTTGACATTGATAGCATAGGTCGTAGTTTAGATATATTTTTGAGATGGAAAAATGCAGTTTTGCAAACACTAGAGATGTGGTTTTCAAAGGAAAGATTACCATCAAATAGCACACCTAGGTTCCTAACTGATGACGAAGAATTGACAGAACAGCCATCAAGTATTAGACAGTGTTTTAGGTTATTACACGCTGAGGTTTTAGGCCCAATAACTAACACCTCTGTTTTTTCAGAATTTAGCAGTAAGAAATTACTTGTCATCCAATTTTTTAACTCAACTACACAATCCATTAGTTTTTCAAATTGGTACGTTTCGCCAGGCCGCGAAGAAATATAGAGCTGGGTATCATCAGCATAGCAGTGAAAGCTAACACCATATTTCCTGATGATATCACCCAAGGGTAACATGTAAAGCGTAAAGAGTAACGGCCCTAGTACTGAGCCTTGTGGTACTCCATACTGCACTTGAGATCGATATGATACCTCATCATTTACTGCCACGAATTGATGGCGGTCAGATAGATACGATTTGAACCATGCCAATGCACTACCACTAATGCCAACATAATTCTCAAGTCTACTCAAGAGAATGTTGTGGTCAACAGTATCAAACGCAGCACTAAGATCCAGTAGCACTAACAGAGAGATACAACCACGATCGGATGATAAGAGTAGATCATTTGTAACTCTAATAAGAGCAGTCTCAGTACTATGGTACGGTCTAAAACCTGACTGAAAATCCTCACAGATATCATATTTCTGTAGGAAGGAAAATAACTAAGTTTAAAATACGTTGAATTACGTTCAACTACACCAACCCTTTCATACAGCTCAGCAAAGCTAGCAACAAGAATGCAAAGACAGCTGGACTCATGATCTGGCAGATTGTGGGCCGGCCTTAGCCACGTGTTCTCAAATTTACTTCATCATCATTCATTTTCAGAGAATTTCTGTATATTTCATCAGCTAATGGCTTGTTAGTCTCAGCAAAATTACAATTGAGGATGGGGGCATTTCAGGACTGCGTTCATGGCTGGTCGGGGTTAATCAAAGGTCAGCATGAAGATCCTCTGGACATTTGACACGGTAGCTAAGCATTAGCTGGGCATAAGGCACATGCTTTTCAAGACAGATGTGCACAATTCCCTGCAAACGGCACTGGGCGAGGAGTTTAACTAGCTTAGCCCCAACTACCTCCGCTGGAGCAGGCTATAACGGCTAGCTAAGGTGGTATAGCAGCTCCTCGAGGGAGCCTTTAATCCATCCACCCTCTTAGCAGCGCTCGATAACTGGCAGGCCCGTCCGTTCGTTGATTACCAGCGGAGTGTAACACAGAGGGACAGAGTCCAAGCTTTTTTTTCAAAATTTTGAAACAGGGCCGAAGCTACTCTCAGCTATTAAAGTCTCAATGCATAAGTGGAAGTTAAGCTCACGCTGAAAGCCAAGGCAAATGGAGTGGATACTAAGCCTTCCGAAAAACAGAATTTGAGTCGGTTGCTAGGAGTGATTAATGGACGTGCCGTCTCGGAGAGGACAACGGATGACTGCGCTGTCTAGTAATGGGTGATTACTTGCTATGGAGGTGAGTCTTCTTTATTTTTCCTCATGTATCATCTTACACCTCTCTAATGAAGACTTGTCAGAGCTGTTCGCGAGTGCGAAGACAAAAAAAATGAAGGTGATCACGAAGAATGTAGCCCAGCCATGATTCTGCGCCAGAGGTCAAAGGTTAAAGCGGCTAAGTGGCAGAAGTCAGACAGTGGGGCAGCTTTGTTGTTCAGGTCCAATGCCATAAATTATGGGCAGTCACCATTGATTAAGTTTCTCCTTAAAATACCAAATGGATCTGAAAGGCACATGAACTCATTTAGAGTTTTAGATGAATTCCAGCAAACAAGTCCAGATAGAAGGGCTTGGATGTCAAACTTGGTTAAAGTCTTCCAGGTAAAATTGCAATTATGAATGTAAAAGAATACAATACTGATTAGTATGCATCAACATGACTACACCTGAAAAGATAATGAGAAAAAAGATCCTAAACATGGCTCCAACAGAATCCAAATCTCACTGAGAAAAAAAAGAGACATGTTTAAAGAATGCAGCCAAATCTAATAAACGCTGTCAAGAAATATGGGAAGATGAACTCTGTATCAATGTCTCAACATGTTCAGAGTCTGGTATTGTCTTTCGCACAAGCTCCACTCTCAAGAAGCGCCTGCACATTATCCCTCTGTGTTAGAAAGCATGTGTTAAACAGGAATCCAAAAGAAGCTAGCATGCAGACGTTCTTTTCATCCTGAGTCATTCACAGTGCTGTGCTGCCCCCTAGCAGGTCTGCCTGGTACTGCAACTCAATAAGCAGAATGGAGAAGATAACACTGAACCATATCCAGTGGTCCTGATTCCCTCCGAAAGCACTGAACAGCCACAATCAATTTGGGAGATACCGACGCACATCACCTAGATTGCAGCAAACCCCCAGCTGGAGGGATGGTAAACATGTACCATTATTTATAGGATTCTCGTGAAACGCATTTGAGTTAGAGCCAGGTAAAGCACAAATGTGAATTGATCTGGGCAATCGCTGTGATGAATGAGGGAAGAAAAAAGCCTGGTTTTTCAATGCTGAAAGCTCCAGTTTCTTTGCTGTAGGTTTTTAGAAGACGGCACTAAGGGAGCCTCATCTGTAGAGTTATAATGCAGTTTAACTTAAGCAATTTACTGTACACAAAATCCAGGGACGGTCCCAATAGAGGAACTAGGGGTTAAGTGCCTTGCTTCAAGGCAAAAATTGTATTAGTGACTAGAGTAGGATTGCGATCTCTGGAACTCCCGAGTTGCTCAGGTCCATCAAACTGGGAGTGAACCTGCAACCTTTCCGATCCATATCTACTTCATCCCGTTTTCCCTACCTTCATAACTCTTCAAGAGACTGTTGCATAGTCAGGCAGCCACCCATGGGCAAAATTTAATTTTATGGGATGCAGGGCTGTTTTCTGCCCTGTCCAAATCCTAATCTTAACTCGTAAATGAGAAACCGCTAGCAGCGACTATAAATCTTACTTGAAGCTGAGTGGTATTGAAGGGGAAAAAATCTCGTTAAAATCTCCGGCTATCAGGAGTGCAGAAAATGAAAATATTCCAAGAGCACTTGGAAGATTTATGAGGAGAGCTTCATCCTTTTGTTTGCACAAGATAATAACTGCATTTGTACATGTCTTGAAGACTTGAAGTCTTTCCACGAGGAGATGACCATGGACCGAGATGAATCGCTGAGCGGTGTCTGATTGAAGATACAAAAGCTTCTCCATCTCTGGTCCTCCTACACACATCGTTTTACTTTGTACGTCTTAATCTAGAAGAACAAAAGTGAAAGAACTTTCATTTCCACTGAGAAAAAGAACTTCCGACAGCAAATAAGATTTTAATCCAGACAAAAAACAATCTGTAAAACATGCCATGGATTGCTAAAACGTCCTTTGTTTTCTCTCACATAGGAAAGCAACAGATGGACTTTCTAGTTCAGTCCATCGACTTCACAGTGAAAAAAAAGAAGCCTGTTGTTTTCCCTCTCCGCTGATGACTCGCTAAGTGAGAGGCTTTCATGCCGTCTGTGTCCCTTCTCCCTGGGTGAATGTCATTGCATTAGAACCCTTCAGAGTAGATCAATCGTACCACATGACATACATCAAGTGGACAATTAACTCTGATCTAACATTGAGTCCCCTGAGGATGCTGGACAAAGAGGCTTACAATTAGGGCTGATCTCCGGAAGAATATGCCTGGTGTGGTAGAAAGTACTGATCTGAGAGCAGCTTATATAGTTGAACCTGAACCTCATGACCAAAAGTAACACAGCTGCTTTGACATCAGTGTCAAAGGGCAGTCTATGACAATTTATGTGGAAAAAAATGTCTCTGAAAGCTGATCGCTGAGTGTTATATAGATGTTTCTTTTAAAACTGATAGTGGTGCAATAATTCAATCCTCTTTGACCGCAGCGTAGCTCTTGATGGAAGGTCCGTCATTCCTGGTTCAGAGCACAAGTCATATTTCTTCATGAACTGAAAGAGCATCAGATTGTGAGCGGTAGCAAGATAGAAATCTGACATGAGAGAAAACAGAAGAGATAGAAAGAACAGACACATCATCTTTGAATCAAAACAAACCCAAAGGAAAGCCAGGCTAAATCCCCTTTCACATGATTAGCATCAGGTTTTCACCATAACCTATAAAAGCGTGGCACATGCCTGTTTAAGAAAAAAAGCAGTTTTAACCAGATTAAGGTAGTTGAAACTGGTTTAAACTGTTTACTTGTCTTCTCAGCCTCACCAAAGGTGGTCTTGGTGTAGCTACACTTAAAAAAAAAATGCTGGGTAACAAACAATAATTTCTGGATTATTTGGCAACCCAGTGCTGGATAAATATTGGACAAAACACATGCTGGGTTATTTTGACCCAGCTTGTTGGGTTCTATATATTAACCCATTTGGTGGTTTGTTTTTTGACATGGTGCTGGGTCAGTTAATCTATCAAAGGTTTTTAATTGAAAAAAGAAAAAAAAAGTACTCTAAAATCTACTTTTATATATATTTGTGTTAGTAGAAGGCTACTGTGATGTACATTTAAACAAAACAAAAGGAAAACTTTAGACTACAGATGGTTTCTGTTTATACAATGATAATTTAAAACAAAATAACCGCTGGCAAATGCAACTAGTTTTAACTGGTTTGGCACAGACTACCTTTCATTGGGTTCACTGACACAACTAAAAATATTAAAAATAGCGCAATAAAATGACCCAACAAGCTGAACCTAGCATTTGCATGAAAAAAAAATTATAACCCAGCATTTTTTTTTTTAGAGCGCAGAAAAACTACCCATAACCTGGGTAAAAATATTAAAAATAGCCCAATAAAATAACCCAACAAGCTAAACACAACCCAACCTAGAGTAAAAAAAAAAAAATACCACAGCATTTTTTAAAGTGCAGAATCTAGCACCTGGGTAAAAATATTAAAAATAACCCAATAAAATGACCCAACAAGCAGAACCCAGCATTTGAGTAAAACAAAAAATAATAATAATAAAAAAATAACCCAGCATTTTTTAGAGTGCAAAAAAACTACCCAGCACCTGGGTAAAAATATTTAAAATAACCCAATAAAATGGCCCAACAGGCTGAACCCAGAATTTGGGTTATACAAAAAAAAACAGCATTTTTTTTAGAATGCAGAAAAACTACCCAGCACCTGGGTAAAAGTATTAAAAATAAACAACCCAATAAAATGACCCAACAAGCTGAACCCAGCATTTGGGTTAAAAAATAAAAATAACCCAGCATTTTTAGAGTGCAGAAAAACTACCCAGCACCTGGGTAAAAGTATTAAAAATAACCCAACAAGCTGAACCTAGCATTTGCATTAAAAAATAATAACCCAGCATTTTTTAGAGCGCAGAAAAACTACCTAGCACCTAAGTAAAAATGTTAAGAATAACCCGATAAAATGACCCAACGAGCTGAACCCAGCATTTGGGTAAAAAAATAATAATAATCCAGCATTTTTTAGAGTGCAGAAAAAACTACCCAGCACCTGGGTAAAAGTATTAAAAATAAATAACCCAATAAAATGACCCAACAAACTGAACCCAGCATTTGGGTAAAAAATAATAATAATAATAAATAAATAAATAAATAAATAAAAATACCACAGCATTTTTTAGAGTGCAAAAAACTACCCAGCACCTGGGTAAAAATATTTAAAATAACCCAATAAAATGACCCAACAAGCTGAACCCAGCATTTGGGTTAAAAATTAAAAATAACCCTGCATTTTTAGAGTGCAGAAAAACTACCCAGCACCTGGGTAAAATTTAGGGTTGTGCCGATAGACGATACTATCGTCTATCGACGATAGTCAGCCATATGGACGATAGCTAATAAAAATGACGATAATACGGCTTATTTTCTAGTTTGTTTGTTTTTTTTTAATTATTATTAGGCAATTATTATTATCAAAGTACAATTCATTGGCCATTGCATAGTTTCACACTGTCATCGTCGCGTAACCTTCACCCACCAGACACCAGAGGAATATATTAAAAAAAAAATCATACATAAATTTATCAGTGTTAGGCTAATATACAAAATTATGTAATAATATATAATTTTTGTTATTGTATAGTTGTGTTATTTTTGTTGTTGTTTACACTTTATGCATTTAAAACAAAACGAAAATAATGCAGTTTTGCATGTTTTTTTTTTAACATGGTTAAAATAACAGCTGTACAATGTCTCTTGACATAATTTGTGAAAGAAGGAAATTTAGTTTTAAAGTCGCTTGTAATACGTTTTTTCAAAGAGGAGTGATTCTCTTTTAAAAATCGTCATATGCATTCCTTGCAAGCCGCAAATGTATGATGCGTATTCAGAATAAATGCACAATAATCAGTCGGCTATGAAAATGAAAAGAAGGTTTATTTTAAACTCTAACTTGTTTAACATATTTAACATAAAAGAGTGTTTATCTTGTCGCTAATAGCCAAACACGTTTCAATAAACAAAAAGCAAAAAAAAAAAAAAAATTAAATAACCAAGAACTAATAATGCAATCTTATTTACATTGCTTACAGATTTAAAACAATATGACTGTTTACGATGCAAGAGTAATGCTTCCGTCTACAGTTTTTTTGCCAAAAAAACAAGCTGGTTAACTTTTTCTGGTTTGAGTAGGCTGCGAAGTGGAGTGATTATGTTGCCGGCTGCGCTAAACGCGCTCTGAAGGGGTGCTAGTTGCGGTAACACACAGGTATTTTTTTTGCCAGGTTTGCCATTAAAGGAAAAGCTCCGATGATTGATGGCTGACTTCGTGCCTTCTCTTGGCGCTAGTTTAGCAGCCTCAGCAGGGTGGTGGCCACGCAAATGTACATACATGTTTTGTGGTTTGTGATTCTTTTACCGGCACAACCTTCGAGCAAAGTCTGCAAACTGCCTGCGTGACACCAGCGGGCTCACCTTTTTCATCTGGTGTAAACCCGAGATATTGCCAAATAGGCGATGTGGCATTTTTCTTTCCCACCAACTCCATCCTCCTTGTCAGAATGATAGACGGTCCTCATTTCCCATGTGTCATTCCGCGTGATAATTAATAATTACGTTAATATTTAAATAAAGGTGTAAATTAAAAAAAAAGTAGACTAATAAGTAAATAAATGATCTTATAAATAAGCAAACAAATACATAAATAATCAAAAAATTGCCCCTCCCCCCCGATACTATCGTGTATCGGCGATCTTACAGGCTGACGATAGGACGATATGACAATGGGCATTATCGCGCAACCCTAGTAAAAGTATTAAAAATAAATAACCAAATAAAATGACCCAAAAAGCTGAACTCAGCATTTGGGTAATAAATAATAATAATAATAAATAAATAAATAAATAAATAAATAAATAAAAAAATACCACAGCATTTTTTAGAGTGCAAAAAACTACCCAGCACCTGGGTAAAAATATTTAAAATAACCCAATAAAATGACCCAACAAGCTAAACCCAGCATTTGGGTTAAAAATTAAAAATAACCCTGCATTTTTAGAGTGCAGAAAAACTACCCAGCATCTGGGTAAAAGTATTAAAATAAATAACCAAATAAAATGACCCAACAAGCTGAACCCAGCATTTGGGTAATAAATAAATAAATAAGTAAATAAAAATAACCCAGCATTTTTTAGAGTGCAGAAAAACTACCCAGCACTTCTGTAAAAATATGGTTTAAAAACATAGCCCAGCTTTTTTTAGAGTGTAGTCAGACATTTGAAAAGTATCCAAAACCATCAAAAAGGACAAGCTGAGAGACCAGGTAACCACTTTGATCTCCTTTCAGAGGTTCTTTCAACGATGATAGAATCCTGAAAATATGATGTTACGAGATTCCTTGCTAGCAAAAAAAATGTGGTATGTACAGTAAACTGCCATTGAGATGAGCCTCTCTGTTTAGTCTGTTTTGTCCTATTGTCTCTATAGTCATGTGAAAGGGCCTCTAGACTTATTATATCCAAGCAGTGGCAGAAAACTGAAGAAATAACATGCAGGATTTACAATGTTTGTGTTCGAGTCAAGAATAAATGTGGCTCATTGTAAAATCCTCTAGGAGATAGGAGAGAAAAGAAAGAGTAGAAGAAAAGTATGTCTCGAGAACAATGTGAAACAGATCAAGACATTCTGTGAGTCAGCCAGAGAGACGTACACAAACTATTTAGCCTGTTCACTTCACTCACCCACGGCAGAGTCCTTACATGGCACCGCCGCTGACGCCTGCCCCTTTTGAAATCATCTTTATAGACTGAGACGCATCACCGTGGTAACGTCTGCCCGGCCACCGCTGTCACTCCTGGACAGCGGAGCCAGCGCAACTGAGAAGTGATTGCTTACACACACAGCAAACATTAATCACATACCCTCACAAACACACACACCGACAGCTCAGCAGGGAGAGAGCTAGGGAGAAATTGGGAGGACAAGGAGAGATGGAGAGTGAGGCACAGAGAAAAAGAAGGTACTTTAACAAAAGGCAGGGCACGAGTGCTGCAAGCAATGCTAATATCTCGTCTTTTACTGCAGCTTGGCTTAGACAAGACTCGGCGGTAGAGATCTCGGAGCCCTGTCATAACAGCGGACCTGGGCCTGCGCTAATGCCTTTACATTAAACACCATGTTCAACAAGGTCAGAATATGTACTGGCGGGGACAATGATTAATCACACTAAATGGATTATGGACCTCTAATTTTCATACGTCCACTGAATAGAAGCTAATTGAACGCAGTGCAGATAACATATGAGGCAAGACCGTAATAAGAATGAGTCTCTGTGCAAAGCAAATTGATCGCTATTATGAAACAATATAAATTAATGGCAAAAATCTCGGGTTTTTGTCATGCAACGAGGCTCTAGTCTAAACTGCAAATAAACAACAAAAAAAGTGACTGATTTCTGGCTGTAACATTCATAGGCTTCGGATTCAGATATCTGTGTAATTGACTTTCACGGTAAAGCAATGCTTAATTAATGGAAATTCTGTAGTGCATTTGTGATGTTTATGGACCTTGACGAGAAGGATCGATATGCAAGCACATGGAATCTGTATAAGGGAGCTGGCACTCTTTTGACGAGTTTGGTGTAAAACATACTCTACGCAAGTACACATATGCCAACGTTCGGGTCAACACATTGAAAGTAGTGTTGTTTGTGTTAAAAAAAAACTATATAAATATTAGATAAAACACTTAAATGAAACATTAGAAATGTTTGCAGCCGTGGCAACTAGCTGAAAAATAATTTGAAGTGTTTAATTTAATAAAATTGAAATGAAAGACAAAAATTTATTTAAAAACTAAAGCTAAAACACAAGAAAAAGAGTGAAGTTTAAAAAAAAAAAGCTTCAATAACTGTAATAAATACTGTAACAATATTTAGATAATACTTAAATAACACTGATTGAAAATGTAAGTCCAGTTTGTGTCAGACACAAAACTCAAACTTTTAATTTTCAAGTAATAAATATCAGAACAAACTGCCTGAATATAAAGAAAACAAAGCAATTTTGTCAAAGTTAAACCAGTATTGGCTAATGTTGGGCCTAATGTTAATTTAAAGCTACAAACAAACATAAATATATAAAACTATGATTTATTAAAAGGTAAATCGTACGCAAAATTTACTTTTACATGGGGTTTGCATATAAATGTGTCTTAGCAGTGTGTGGACACAACCACTCTACAATGATAAAAATCTGTTTACTCATTTTTTTTCGGTCCCCCAAAAACTTAAACGGTCTCAAATATCAATCTATTTTTATTTTCCGAGCAGTATGACATCATACTGCACAGGCCCCGCCCATAACTGCTGAAATACTGTCCCGTATTAGCATATTTCCTCCCTCAGCTAGTTGTAGACTATCTGCCATTTTTGTCTGCGCTCAAGCAGATATAGTGACAACAATGTCTCGTAAGCAATGCAGGTGCTTTGTAGTTGTGTAGTTGTAGTAGTTTTGTTTTTGATGGTAACAATTGCTTTATTTTTTCATATGTGACTTTAAATCTTGAATAAAGTTATAATTTGAATCAATACTTTGGATTCGCGTGTGTCCTCTGTTTGTTGCTTCCCTTGAGCTATGAGTTGTAACAAATTGGGGGCTCGTCCGGGATCCCACAAACAAACAACAGGGGTCGTCACACTACCGAATACACAAAAAAATGGAAAAAATGGGCGAGGCCAACAGTAGCTCATTATCATTTAAAGACACATGCACCGAAACAGGTCGCTGTTAACAGATCTATTTTTGACAAGGTAAAAAGGGTGTTGTTTTACATGATCATTGAGGAATTTTAACTAAAGTATTTTGCAGACATTTCATGAAGACCCTAAATTTGTAGAAAATTCAATTCAATAGGCACTTTGCACAGCTGAGGTTCTAGCAGCCGACAGTGGCACCCTTATTCGCGGCAATTACAAATGTCAACAACCAGTGAATGGAGGAGGTGCGATCATTTTAGACACATTGTAAATGCACAATTTAAGCAATTAAAAAAAGCATGAAAATCGTACTAAATCTCCTATGACAACTTGCAGTGTCACATGTTATCAAGGCTGAGAAAAGAACACAACGCTGCAGACAACAGGTAGCCAAATACCGTTATAACTGCCGTTTTCCATGTCCGTGGAGTAAATATTTGTACACAGCTTTTTAAAAATGCTGGGTAGCCAGTGTTTCGTATGCGTTTGGCCAATCAGTGTACACCTACGTCAGTTCCTATGAAACTGTTTCAATCCTCGAAAACAGAGACTTTTCAAAACGCTGCAGACCAGTGGCGATTTCTTTAAGACTGCAAGGGAAGCTCAGCTTCCCCTATAATGTCACAAAATTAATGGTCAAATTATGTACTATTGTATTAACATTTTATTGACTAAAAATGCGTTAGAAAACGTTCATCTCAAAGACGAGTTTGTTCAGAATCAGTTAGATATAGCAGGTCGGCTGACTTGATTTTCTTCTTATACATTCCCGTAGCCTCACAGTGCATTTCCCCGTTGAAGCCCAGCGTCCATTGACTTCAATGCGGCTGCTTTGAACGTTTTTTTTCAGTGCTTTGAAACTAGACGGTCATTGGATAAACGCTGCGATTATGTCCCGCCCACGGACGCTCAGCGTCTCTGGGGGTGAATGAGGAGCAAATGAGGAGTGGGCTGGCCTGGACTCCGAGCTTCTGCGTGATGATTGGAGGGTCTGTCGAAAGATTGCATCTCCTTTTGACTGACAGCGATTTTGTACTATAAGGAATCGCTGAAGCTATTCGCGCTCAGTCCCATCGCGGATTTCTCAAGTTCAGTCGAAATAAAAACTGCTGCAACCTATTTCTTTATATTTGCTTGGCGAAATTGCTTGATTTTCATCATACATTTCACACAATTATACACCACATTCCTTGTTTCACTTTTACAGAGTTTAATATTTTTTTTAGATCGTTCATTCATTCATTCATGTTAATATTTAATGTAGTAATCAATATATATATATAGATTACTACATTAAATATTAACATGGAGGATCACTATAAATTAATATAAATATATATATATATATATATATATATATATAGTAATCTTGAAAAATTTTAACATAACATAATGAAACCTTATATTTCTATTAAAATACTTTATAAATAAATAAATAAATAAATCTCCATAATAACCTTATTTAAATTGCAAAATATTTATACTATATAGTAGCATCTGACTAAAAGAAAAAATACATCATATTTTGCATAATAAAACTAAAGCTTTTTTTTTTTTTACGATTGTTTGCATTGTGACTTACTTATGACAATAAGGCACATTCTTGTGAATAAATAAATAGACAATTTTATGATGTAGGCCGAAAATGAGCTTCCCCTATTTGACAGACCAGTAGCCGCCACTGCTGCAGACCCTATTTTAGTTTGTAAACTCCAGGGTTACGTTTCAGTGTAGATGGACCAAAACAGAGACTTTTTTTTTGAAAATGATCGCATGGCTGCCCACATTTGCTCTACGTATCCTTGATGACCGTCTAAACAATAACATCATGCACATTTGTTTCGTCTCATTTCGGAGGCACATTTAAGAAAAGTAACAGTTAAATTGCAAAGTAAAAAAATAATTACAGTATATTTACACCCCAAAGAATTCAACTTATTACAGTTTCTTCTCTTAGGCTACGTTTACACAACAACGATGTAGTCACAAACAGAAAAGTTTTCCCTTGCATTTTTAAAAAGTTTCACGTATACACGACAACATTTTCAAAATGATTCACATTTACACATATCGACGAAAACTGTCAAAAACGTTGTATTACGTATGCCAGGCCAGTTGTTAGCGCGCTATTTGTTCATGCTTGCCTTTAAAAATGACACATACTGCGCATGTCTGCATACCTAACACATACTACGCACGCGCATGACGTCACTGTTTTCAAAGATTCCTGTATTGGGTGTTTACACCAAAACGATAACAGTGGCGTTTTCAAAACGTTGCACTTTGAAAACTGTTTTCAAAATTATGTTTTCTCAGTCCCCAAAATGACGCTTTCGTGTAAACAAACAGGCAAAATGCAGAAAAAGATTCCCTATTTGGCTGAAAACATTGAAGTGTAAATGGCCCCTTAAACTAAAACATCCTTGATGACGTATGCAGCCTGAATGGTCATGTGACTTGCATTTTCGGTTGTCCAGTGTAGACGGAGGTCGTTTCTAAAACACAGTAAAAACGCCAGTGTAAACGAGGATGGATTTCATTTTAAAACAGCATTTTAAAACAAAAGCGCACTAGTGTAAATGTTCTAAATGCGTTCCTAGTTCCTGCAGTACGAACACGGCAAAAAACAGGAACTTCCGCAAGTAGTTCTAGGAACTATGAAAACCTAAAACCCTGTTTACACTAGTGCGTTTTCACATGACCCTAGACTACACTAGCGTTTTCACTGCATTTCAGAAATGGAAAACGCATGTCACGACAATTCGCGCAGGTACAACCATTGATATGTGTAGGTAGATTCCCTATTATTTAGACGACGGGCGCATCTACGTGCTTGGAGCGGTCGAATAGGGCTTCTACCTATACATATCTATGGGTACAACAATAAGCATGACATTATTGTTTACACGGCCATCAAGGATATGCAGAGTTAATGTGGGCAGCCACGCCATCGTTTTCAAAAGTCTCGGTTTTGGTCCGTTTACACTGAAACGCAAGCCCAGTTTTCAAACTAAAACAGGGTCTGCAGCGTTTCTTTTTTCAAGGGTCGAAAACACCGGAGGAGTGTAAACGATAGGCGTAACCGTTGCAAGTTACGCGCTTTAAAACAAAAACGCACTAGTGTAAACGTAGCCTTATATAACAGACCCACCTACAGAGGACCTACAGAGGTCCTGTACAATTTTAATTGTTGGGACTTGCTAAAATCTTTATAATTGTATACAACTATTTGATTAGTTTCATTTTAGTATGTTAATTTTGTGTTACATGGTAGTTTTATGTCAAGTAGATAACAGATAATCTAACATACAGTAACATAGGATTTGTGCTTCTAATGGCCTTTAAAACAAGTAATGGGACAGCAATTTGTACACTATTCGAGGAACTAGGTGCCATATGCCCACCCACACACACTGCATGGGCAAACAAACGTCCTACATGCATTAACCAAACAATCCAGATGAAACTTGTACATGAGAGTTTTTGTGGAAACGAAGTGATCAAACCCTAGTTTGAGAAAGCGCGACTCGGAAACTCGACTCCTCGTTCCCTGACCACAGTGCCCACGCAGTCAGATTCAGTAGGCGACCGTCTCATACCCAACGAGGACGGAAACAGAAATACATATTTAAAGCGATTCGCTGTCTGAATTTCCATCATCCATCAAATTACCACGGGTATTCACGGTATGAGAAAATTTGTGTGTTGACGCGTTATTCCGCCCTGTTATCTGAGTGTGTTCCCAACCTGTCACATAAGAATTCTGAGTCACTGACAGTGTCGGCGATGCTGCACATAATATAGTGCCCCTAATTACAGATGTCGCCCATTTCTTTCTGTCAGACGTGGCTGAAGAAACATCCCCGCTTGGGCTCGCGTGTACCGCTTCTTTTACATGCTGTTCTGGGACCAGCCGTATTTATCCGAAGCCTTAAACTATTATGAGACCTTCTGCATTACTGACCGTGGATCAGACAGAAATGCGCGCCAACTCCCAGAGGGCGGCTGACTGGATCTTTTCTTTTCCTCAGGCTTGAGATCAGCGGCGTTCTGCCTGACTGGCTCCAGGATTGGTGTGGATTTTTCATTATTCCACGGCTCCTGTGGAGAAGTGACAGTCGCGCAATTTCTCAAGCCCACGGAGCTGTGGGCCCGGTCTTGCACAGAAGAAAGGGAAATGTGTGGACAGAGAATGGAATTAAAAAAAAGAGAGAGAGGAGAGATGAATGTGACAATATGGCCATTTCTTTGCGAAAGGTCGACTGTGATACGTGCTCATCAAGTACCATTACCCTCTGTTGATACTGCCCAATACAGCAGTGTCTAAGTGCTTGATGTGTGCCATTTCATATTAGTAATGGACCAAAATAAAGGGGTTGTGTGTGTGTGTGTGTTGGTCAGGTTTTGCCAACACTGTAGGGAGCAAATGTCCCTGCAAGGCTAGCAAAACCTGAAATCACTTAAAGCAGATTGTGAGGAGCAGTCAAGAAATAAAGCAAATAATTATGGCTGCCAATCAATAAAAATTTGGATCAATTAAGAGATATAGCTTAATAAAAGTGCAAGATAATTAGGTCTGCCAATCAATAAAAGATTTTAAAGCAAATTAACCACGTAATCTGCAGTATAACTCAACAAACTAATCATAAATGGTCCAGAATACTTACATTTATATATTTTGTCAGACAGGCAAAAAAAAAAAAAAAATCACCTAAAAAATACTTATAATGAAATACACCTATTTTATATATATATATATATATATATATATATATATATGTGTGTGTATTTATTTATTTTATTTTATTTTTTTTTTTTTGAAAATTTGAAAAAGGTTCTAATGAGCAGTATTATTTTAGTATAATAGAGATACTATTATTGAAAGAGGACGGTAAGCCTATAGGATGTATTTTTAATGTCCGGTAGTCCTCAAATAACATTCTCATCCCGTCTTGTCTCGTTAACGAAGAGGCGGCATAAATTTCGTCATACTTTTTATCATCAGATATTAGTTTTAACTCGTCAATGTCTCGTCTTCATCACAGAAAAAATGTTTGTTAACGATTATTTTTCGTCGCCGTCTTCGTTGACGAAATTAACACTGTTTGGAAAGACATGAAAGTGAGTAATTAATAACAGAATTTTCATTTTTTACTGAACTATCCCTTTAAGAACTGTTTACTGAAAGGTTCTACGGTGTCACTGCAAAAAATTCTTATTGGAATCTGTATTTTTAAGAGAGTAGGTACATAGAAATATAATTAGCTTAAAAACAATGAAAGTGAATGTCAAGTCCCCATCATGTTAGTAAAATGATTTTGTGTGAGTTTGAATGGCTGTAGGTAAGGATGAATGAGAGGGAATTTAAATAAATTAAAACAAAATTGTTTTTGGAGGAACAAAATATCCTAAAGCAGGTTTTAAGACGCCTCTATAACCGTTTCACCTTCACTTTGGTTTACACATATGGCATAATGACACAAATAATCTAAGAAGACAAGCTCTCGCTCTCTCTCAGGGTGTGTGTGTTAGCAGGAGCTGTCTAGAGAGATTAAGTTCCTCTCAGCAGGCGTGTATTTAGTGATGTCAGCATCCCTTCACATCACACACACACACACACACACACACATACTTACGGAGAGTTTAAAGGAAGTGGTCAGCCGCAGAGCTGTGGGGTCTGTTATTGACCGCTCAGTCCACACACAGTCCAATCTAGTAAGATGTCTGACTCCGACTGACGTTTTCAAATGACCAGGCCTCTTTTAACACATTGCATCTTCTCACTTGCTAAGGATGGATAATGGAAACTGAAACGGATAAACACAAATCCAAGAACTTAAATCAGTGTAGAAACTGGGAAAAAAAAACAAAAAACAGTATCAGTATTTTTGTCTTGTTTCCCATGAAAAACACACATAAACTGTAAAAAAAAAAAGTTTTTACCAGTTTCAACTTAAAACTTCAGTTTAGCAGCTGCCCTAAAATTTTAAGTTAAATCAACTTAAAAGTACAAGTCATTTTAACTCATTACAATAAAATGAGTTTTAAAATGTTTTAAAACATGTTTAAACACAAATCCAAGAACTTAAAGGATCCGTATGTAAGAAATTTATTTCAGTTAATCATAAAATGGCCCTGACATGTCACTAGACATTAAGAAATCATGTTCATTTCAAATACTTATATCACGGACAACAGTGGTCCGGCCAGGATATTGTCATTTAAAAGTGAAAGTTGCAGCCCTCAACTGATGTTGATGTTGTCATGTTGTGTTTTGGTCTGAGGCGCCACCCTCCAGCTATCTACCAATCACGAAGTCAGTAGAGTTTCGTCATCCCGGTTGGCAGCTCTGCTCTAGTTACAGCTGCAGCTACGAACTAGTCGGATAAAACATGTATAAAGTTACGAAACCTAAAAGACCTCGTTATGAATCCGAAGTACGTCCTGACAAAGTCCGAAATAAAACAAGGATTTGTATAGGAGATGCCTTTGACAGATGGAGACGGCTGAAAACGGAGAAGAATTTTGTTGGTATAGGCTAAAAGCCCCGTGCTTCCGTACACAGTGGATTTTCCACGGTCGCCCGTGCTAAATGCGTTCATAAAAAGCTTTATATCGCACCACTAGCGGTATGAAAACAATCTATGTTCCGACTGAAATGTGGTATTACAGTACATCTTTACGAAATATTTGGCTAATCGCCTTTAGTAAATTTTTGCGACACATAATTACTTCGCAAAACATCTCTCGTGAAGCATAAACATAAGTAACAGAAGAAAAAAAAAACTTATTGTGTAGGACTCGTCACTTGCCATTGGAAGCTCCTTGTAGCAGCCTACGTCCCTGCAGAATCCTGCAGCTTAGCTGGCAACCTCGAGTCAGGGGGGAGGGGATACGCCGTTCTACAGTATTTTGAAAGTGATTGCAGTACCAGTTTTGGCCACAATCCTACATACGGTTCCTTTAAATCAGTGTAGAAACTGGAAAAAAAAAAAAAAAAAAAAAATCAGTATCAGTATTTTTGTCTCGTTTCCCATGAAAAACACACATAAACTGTAAAAAAAAAAAGTTTTCACCAGTTTCAACTTAAAAGTTAAGTTTAGCAGCGTCCTTAAATTTTTAAGTTAAATCAACTTAAAACTACAAGTCAGTTCAACTCATTTTATTGTAGTAAGTTAAAATGACTTGTACTTTTAGTTGATTTAACTTGTGAGTTGAAATGACTTGTAGTTTTAAGTTAGTTTAATTTTTTAAGTTGAAAATGGTGAAAACGTTTTAAAACTTAAGTTAAGCAGCTGCCTTAAAATTTTAAGTTAAATCAACTTAAAACTACAAGTCATTTTAACTCATTACAATAAAATGAGTTGAACTGACTTGTAGTTTTAAGTTGATTTAACTTAAAATTTTAAGGCAGCTGTTAAACTTAAGTTTTTTAAGTTGAAACTGGTGAAAACGTTTTAAAACTTAAGCAGCTTCCTTAAAATTTTAAGTTAAATCAACTTAAAACCAAGTCATTTTAACTCATTACAATAAAATTAGTTAAAATGACTTGTACTTTTAAGTTGATTTAACTTGAGTCGAAATGACTTGTATTTTTAAGTTGATTTAACTTCATTTTAAGGCAGCTGTTAATGTTGAAACTGGTGAAAATGTTTTAAAACTTAAGTTCAACAGCTGCCTTAAAATTTTAAGTTAAATCAACTTAAAACCAAGTCATTTTAACTCATTACAATAAAATGAGTTAAAATGACTTGTACTTTTAAGTTGATTTAACTTAAAATTTTAAGGCAGCTGTTAAACTTAAGTTTTTAAGTTGAAACTGGTGAAGACTTTTTACAGTGTAAGAGAAAAGATTTTAACACTGATAATACGAAGAAATGTCAGCAAACCAGCATGTTAGAATGATTTCTGAAGGATCATGTGATGCTGAAGACTGGAGTATTGATGCTGAAAATTCAGCTTTGCATCACAGGAATAAATTATATTTTATAATATATTCAAATAGAAATATGTTATTTGAAATTGTTATAATATTTCACAATATTGCTGTTTTTACTGTATTTTTGATCAAATAAACGCAGCCTTGGTGAGCACAAGAGCCTCCTTACAAACACATTTTAAAAATGTAATTGATTCGCCCCACTGGCTTTTTGTTTGTTTGTTTTAAACATACACTTAATTACAGATTTGTTACAAAAAGTAAACTTCAAGACATATTCCCTAAAAGCAAATCTTAACCTCTTACCTAGAGGATTTCTGGTTTTGAAAAGCAAGACAAAGAATATACTGATTTACAAATTATTTTTTGCAGTGAATATATTCATAGCTTCTCTCAAGCTCCTCCAGATTCTCCACAAGGATTCCTCCTCTGCGTTCACGGGTGATTAGCTGGCCCTGTTTTTGAAACCAGTACTTTAGGAGAGCTAAAGGGGTTCTGCTCTTCTTCACGAACAGGGTTCCGCTCTGAAAGCTCAGACTCCCCAGGACGGCGCTGGCCTCTGGTGCCTCGAAGGACCAAATGCTCATCCTAGTGAGAAAAACAAACAAAGACGGCCTTCTCTTCACCTCCATTTTAATGAGCTCACAACTTGATCTTCAGGAGTTTTTAGACTTTCTCTTTTTAGGAATAGACTTCTCTCTTTTTAGGAATATATTTCAAATAAAGTCAACATGAACTTACAATTTATTATTACGCTCATGGTCTTATTGGGCATTATTCTTTTGTAGACGAGCATTTGTGGTTAAAAGGTTTTTTTTTTTTAGAAAATGACCGATAATTACGCTAGGTAAGACCCTTATTCCTCAGCTGGGATTGTGTAGATCATTTTGAAGCTGCCCTGAAAGTGGAATTTGGACT
Source organism: Labeo rohita (assembly GCF_022985175.1). NCBI lineage: Eukaryota > Metazoa > Chordata > Actinopteri > Cypriniformes > Cyprinidae > Labeo > Labeo rohita. The sequence continues at coordinate 21,307,965 of NC_066893.1, forward strand.
TTCAACCCACTGATCCCCATTGAAGTCCACTATATGGAGAAAAATCTCATTTGTGACTGAAAACTACTGCTTGCGACTATGAAAAAATATTTAGAAGCACCAGTGCGACTGACCCGATCAGCATATTTGTGTTTGCTGTTTGCGCTGATGGGAGCTTCAAAGGTTTCTACATGTTTTTGCTAGGTTGAGTAATGTATCACAGACATATCTCACGAATCCTTTCAGTGTAAATAAGAGATTCATTGAGAAAGCTTCATTGATTATAATGGAATTTTGTGAGATTTCAATGAACTAAGATGAGTGACACCTTTTAATGATTTTTAGGGAGTTTGTAAATGAGATACTGGTTCAATACAACAGTTAAATAAACAAGAAGTTAATATTAAGTGACTAACATTGTCTGTCTATAACACTATTGCCTGATTTCGCTCTATTTCATCGTTAAAAATAGTTTGAAACAAGTCACAATTGAGCCACTGCGCATCTCAATTCACAGCAATGTTTTCGTATATAAATTAACATGCATTTTTTAACAAATCTAGGGAGTCAATGATTCAATTTCCCGAGGAAGAAGGGTCTTATATAGCGAAACGATCGGTTATTTTCATTAAAAAAAAATACAATTGAAATACTTTTTACGCTATACGCCGATCGTTACGCTAGATAAGACCCTTCTTCCTCGGCTGGGATCGTTTACAACCGAATTTGGGATCGTTTGAAGCCGCATTTAAACTGCATTTTGAAAGTTTAAACTCTGGGCATCATATCAGTCCATTATATGGTGAAAAATACTGAAATGTTTTCCTCAAAAAACAAAATTTCTTTACAAGTGAAGAAAGAAAGACATGAACATCTTGGATGACAAGGGGGTGAGTACATTATATGTGAATCTTTGTTTTGGAAGTGGACTTCTCCTTTAAGGAGTCAAAAAACACCTTGTAATGGAAAGGCTACTTTTTAATTATTGATTTTTTGATTATTGATCAGAAGGTGAGCCTAGATGTCGTTCAGCGGATGACGTTGACGAATGCATTAACGAATGTGGAAGCGCAGAGGAGAGAACAAAACACCAGTCATGAATTAATAGTATAAAATGAGGATTGTAAAGAAAAATGTTGGAGGATTTTGATATAAGCCAAGAGGAAACTGGTTTTCCTTTAATGTAAACAAAACTTGGTTCTCGTGAGACAAGCATATTGTCAACAGAACTTACGCTACGCCTACATCTTATGTCATTCAGTAAAATGGCAATGTCTCATCAACGCACGCATGTTGCATTAAAGGAATTGCTCACCCAAACTTAAAATTCACTGAAAATTTACATACAATAGTTAGCGGAAACTAGAAATTGCTGTTTATAAAGTTGTAAATACGGATATTTTTTATACAAGCACATCTATTCACTTCAGAAGGCCTTTATTAACCCTCCGGAGTGGTGTGGAGTACTTTTTATGATGGCTGGATGCACTTTATTGGACTTCAAAATCTCAACACCCTTCACTGCCATTATAAAGCTTGGAAGAGCCAATGTATTTTTGGGATATAATTCCGATTGTATTCAACTGAAAGAAGAAAGTCATATACACCTAGGATGGCATGAGGGTGAGAAAATCATGGGGTAATATTCATTTTTGGATGAAATATCCCTTTAAATGTCATAAAGGATGTGGCCTAATGGGAATTGACAAAACATATACATTCACATATGTAAGCTTTTTAAAGCAGGATGGATTCTGATTGGCCGTCAATGTTTTTGTTCCATCAGCTGGGACAAATTTTTTTTTTTAAAGTGATTCCAATTATATTGTTTGTCTGTGCCGTTTATTGTTATAGTTATTATTCTTTTGAATTCAGAACCTTTTTTTAAACTATTATTATCAGGTATTTGGCTCAGTTGAAATGCATTATATTACACGTGTAAAATTGGTTGAAAGTGCCATTTCATGTTAACCAGCATGAATTAACACAAGCCTTTTAAATGTCCCAGAAGATTCTAAAATGTATCTTCAAACTGAAGAGCTCCTCGCAATAAAAGACGCCAGTAAACACCAAAAATACATGCCGACAGAACCATAACGTGACATTGTTATATTCACATTTAGCCCTAAGCTACATTTCCATTGTGACACAATGTCCGGACTGATAAGATTTAGCTGGAATGAGAGTATGAGGCAAAACATAAACCTTTTCAGAACAGATACCTAATCAGATTTATCGCTTGTATGTTTTTACACCACCCAAGATTGCATCTCTAATTCAGCGTGATAGGCTACCAAAAAAAAAAAAATCTGGAATATCGTGTTCAATATCTTCGAAAATGAGAGGAAATAACTCACAATCTGATACCTAGAGCATGGAAACGAAGAAGAAGAAAAAAGGAAGATGAGATATTATCTTTAATTTTAATTATCATGAATATTGCATTAATTTTTCCGAATGAAGCTTGTTCACGGTTCACGCCAGTGGTGCTGAATGGAAGGAGATGTGAGGAAGGCGTGAGGAAGAGTGGAGTGTGTTGGCTGAGGGAGTTGAGTGTCGGCTTGCGTCTGAAGCTCGGCCTGCACAGTATGACTAGCACAGACTGTCACCTCCTGTAGAGCAGCCCAGCAGAGCATTCTTACCTTTGACAGCTGTATGCCGACACCATGCACCAGAACGCCCACTCCACAGGAGAGACAGTCGAATGAAGGAGAAAAAGAGTGCAGAAAAAAGAGGAAAAGAGACTGAAATGAGTGGGAAGGGAGGACAGACAAATTTTTTTGGAGTTAATGCAAGTCTTTTTTTCCCAAAATGGTTAAATCTAAATCTAAATATTGCTTTTTCAAATAATGCATTGGGTTGAAATGCATACAGTTGCTATTTTAAGGAAGAATAGGTGTTTAAAACAATATTTAAATATTATTTCTAGTTTATTTAATGATCAGTAAGATTTTTTTTTTTTTTTTATTTTTTTTTTCCAGTCAAGGCTGCATTTTCTGCATCATTACTCCAGTCTTTAGTGTCACACGATCCTTCAGAAATCATTCTAATATGTCTTAAATAGCACAGGTTTGTTTGTTGCAATAGCCAACAATACATAGTATGGGTCAAAATTATAGATTTTTTTTCTTTTATGCCAAAATCATTAGTATATTATGTAAAGATCCGGTTCCATGAAAATATTTTGTAAATTTCCTACCGTAAATATATTAAAACTTAATTTTTAATTAGTAATATGCATTGCTAAGAATTTCACTTGGACAACTTTAAAGGCGATTTTCTCAATATTTAGATTTTTTTTGCACCCTCAGATTCCAGATTTTCAAATAGCTGTATCTCTGCCAAATACTATCCTATCCCAACAAACCATACATCAATGGAATGCTTATTTATTTTGCTTTTAGTTGATGTATAAATCTTATGACTGATTTTATGGTCCAGGGTCACATATGCTGATTTATTATGACTGTTGAAAATATTTTGATGGAACCTGTGAAGCTTTTTTCCAGGATTCTTTAATAAATAAAAAGTTAAAAAGAACAGCATTTATTTAAAATAGAAATCTTTTGTAACAATAATTTTAAAATTTGTGGTCAGTACATTTTCTTTCTTTCTTTTTTTGAAAGAAATTAATACTTTTATGCACCAAGGATGTGTTCAATTCATAAAAAGTGATATAGCAAATACTTAAATTGTTAGAAAAGATCTCTATTTTGAATAAATGCTGTTCTTTTTAATAATTTGTTCATCAAATAATCCTGAAAAAGAATCACAGGTTCAAAAAAGTATTCAGCTGTTTCCAACGTTGATAAATCAGCATATAAAAATGATTTCTGAATGATCGTGACACTGACAACTACAGTAATGGCTGCTGAAAATTCAGCTTTGGATCACAGGAAAAATATTGCATTTTAAAATGTATTCAAATAGAAGGCAGGTATTATTAATTGGAATAATATTTCACATTTCTACTGTATTTTTGATCAAATAAAAGCAGCCCTGGTGAGCAGAAGAGACATTTAAAAACATATATACAGTTGAAGTAAAAAATTTACATACACCCTGCAGAATCAGCAAAATGTTAATAATTTTACCAAAATAAGAGGGATCATACAAAATGCATGTTATTTTTTATTTATTACTGACCTGAATAAGATATTTCACATTAAAGACTTTTACATATAGTCCACAAAAGAAGAAAATAGTTGAATTTATAAAAATGACCCCATTTAAAAGCAACCTGTTCAGCATTTTTGTGCGTTTGAATCCTTTCCAACAATGACTGTATGATTTTGAGATCCGTATTTTCTCACTGAGGACAACTGAGGGACTCATATGCAACTATTACAGAAGATTCAAAAGTTCACTGATCCTTTAGAAGGAAACACAATGCATTAAGAGCAGGGGGGTGAAAACTTTTGAAATTAGAAGATCAGGGTAAATTTTACTTATTTTGTCTTCTGGGAAACAAGTATATTCTGTAACTTCTGAAGGCCAGTATTAAATGAAAAAAGGTATATTTAGGCAAAATAAGAAAAATGTACACATCTTCATTCTGTTCAAAAGTTTACACCCACGTTTGAATCTTCTGTAATAGTTGCATACAAGTCTCAAAATCACACAGTCATTGTTGGAAAGGGTTCAAATACACAAAAATGCTGAAAAACCAAAGAATTTGTGGGACCTAAAGGATTTTGCTGAAGAACAGCAGACAGTTTAACTGTTCAGGACAAACAAGGGACTCACAAACAAAAAAACACAGCTGTTGAAGTGTATGTCAAGTGTATGTAAACTTTTGAACAGGGTAATTTTTATAAATTCAATTATTATTTTCTCTTGCAAGCTTCTTTTATGTAAAATATCTTATTCAGGTCAATACTAAATTAAAAAAATAAATAAATAACATGCATTTTGTATGATCCCTCTTATTTTGGTAAAATAATTCTGCAAGGTGTATGTAAACTTTTGACTTTAACTGTATATGAATGACAGGCCTCAAAAATAGCCGAATTCTGTCTGCATCTGAGAACACAACTCCAAATCAGCTGGCTCCTCTGGTGTATTTTTCCTCTTTTTAGTTGTCTTTGTTTTGTGCCTGCTATTAGACGAGTGCATCATTAAGTAGGCCAAATACTGCTGTGTGAAAAAGATCAGAAACTTCACATAAAAGTTTAGCAAGTGGACGCCTTGATTTCAGGGGCAGCACACGGGGAATAGAACAAGACAGCGCTTTGTGTGAAGATATTGCATTTGTCGGGCCACATAAATTCCTCTGTGTGATGAATAGAAGTGGGAACTTAAGGTTGCATTCAGGCAACGACAAGGCTGTATATTTTGCCTCATGAGACTTTAGAGGAAGTCAGAGGTTGTCTTAAATACCGTGTATTTTAGGAATAAACATCCATTTCGAGTTCAACGCCACAGGAAGAAGTTGCGTTACACTTGCTGTTTTTGGAAATGGGGGAAATGAGTAATTGGAAACTGCGTGTTCCCTCCTTGGCGAGATCAAACAAAGAATTTGGGAATCAAAAGTCACCTGAGGCACCAGTGTCTGTTCTGATAAAGACTGTCTCATCCTCTCCTTTCTCCTTCAAACAGTAATTACAAACACCCTTCTGCTGGATTCGCCCGGATCCAAGAATGGCAGAAGCAACTCCACGCCTGTTTAAAGTGATAAGATTATTTAATCAGCTGAGTTATATATTCACATTAGGTGATTAAACATGCATTAGTATTCACCCACAAGTATTTTCATTTTGCATGAACTGTCCATTGGGAGAAAAAGAAAGTATTTTCTACTGTACTTCAAATCTACCATCAATAGCAAAGTATTTTAATAAGTAATTACGCAAAACATAAACAATTATTTAAAGATCTCAAAACTCCATATCTTTCCAAAGTGATTTATTAAACAAAGAGATAGGGGACTATCAAAGCACATAGTGCTTAAAAAAATCTGGCAAAAATTAAATATGAAACATTAAAAAGTCTAAATTAAGAATATCGCTCCAGCTGAGGCTAATGTTCAGCGTCTGTACCACCAGAGCCAAGCTGCAGTCAGCCTCCCTCCTGATGGTTGGCGGCTTCTGTACAACATGTTCCCAATGAGCCTTACCAATTCGCTCTGCAGAGAGACTCGGGAACATATTGCCATTGAGAAACAGCTGCGGAGGGACTTTTTTTTTTTTGGTGCCAGAATGTTTATAACTTACAATGACCCCAAAAAGTATGTGGAGACTTAAAGGAAAAGTCCATTTCCAGAACAACAATTTACAGATAATGTACTCACCCCCTTGTCATCCAAGATGTTCGTGTCTTTCTGTCAGACCTGTGTGTGCCATTTGGGCTGTTTGTGTGTTAATTCCCGGTTGTGTCCTTTTATGGTCTTCCTGTTCCTGTCCTCGTTTGTTACGTCATTGTCTCCTGTGGGGTTCTGATTGGTTGTCTTGTGTATTTAAGTTTGGTTGTCCCCATGGTGTCTTGTTGGTGATTATATTGTCTTACTTTGTCATGCTGTTCATGGTCGTCGCTGTTACTGGTTCCCTGCTGTTTTCCCTGCGTTGTTTCATGTTCACTTTTGGATTATTAAATAAAACTACACTTGTTTGGATCTCCGTTCTCCTCCTGCTCCTTCCCACGCACACGACGACGTACACTCGTGACAGAATCACCGACCTAAACAGAAGATGTTCTGGGCTGAGGAGAGGATCAGAAGCCTTCGACAGGCGGAGAGGCCGGTGGAACGGTATGTGGAGGAATTTTTGAGCTTTTACCATCTGGTGAGCTGGAGCGATGCGATGATTAACACGTGTTTCTTAATGGGGCTAAAGGATGATTCTCTGGTCTGTTCGATCGCTTATGAGGAACGCTGCAAGCCGGTTGCAGAGTTTATCAACCATGTCCTTGCTCTTTGTAATTCCAATTTCTGTGTCGAAGTGGAAGACTCCGATCTTCCCCCCATTAACAAACACGTGGCCACTCCAACTCACCACCAGCCAGCTTCCTCCACGTGCGGTTCCAGTGGGCTCGTTCCTTCCTGTCCTCCCTCGTTCACCCCCAGTTCCTCCCTCATCCTCAGCCCGGAGTCCGCGGCCAGCTTCCGAAGGCCGCCGTCCATGGTAAGGATGGCCCATGTACTGGACCCACCAGTAGTGTCAGCACGGGCAGCTAATATCCGAGTGGCAGCTCCTGTGCGCACCCCAGTTCCCGTGGCCAGTGCTCGGACTCCCGCTGCGGCCACTAAGCGCAGGAAGCGCAGCAAAGTTGCAGCTGCCTCTCCAGTGTCTAGTCAAGTTTCAGCTGTGTTTCCCAAGTCAAGTTACAGCTGCATCTCCGGTGTCAAGTAAGTCTGCAGCTGTTTCCGCTGAGTCAAGTCAAGCGGCTGAGTCAAGTCAAGTTTCCGAGTCAAGTAAAAGTGCAGCTACGCTTCCAGAGTCTGCACGCAAGATGGCTGCCACGCCAGAGTCTGCACGCAAGATGGCTGCCACGCCAGAGTCTGCACGCAAGATGGCTGCCACGCCAGAGTCTGCACGCAAGATGGCTGCCACGCCAGAGTCTGCAGGATGGCTGCCACGCCAGAGTCTGCACGCAAGATGGCTGCCACGCCAGAGTCTGCACGCAAGATGGCTGCCACGCCAGAGTCAAATCAAGCCAGCTGCACGCAAGATGGCTGCCACGCCAGAGGCAGGGTCTTCTGAGTCTAGTCAGTATAAAATTGCTGCGTTAGCTGCATTCCCTGAATCTGAGTCGAGGCAAGCGGCTGAATCTGAGTCAAATAAGGCGGCTGAATCCGAGTCAAGGCATGCGGCTGAATCTGAGTCAAGTCAAGTTGCAGCTACATCTCCTGAGTTAAGTCAAGTTTCAGATACGACTTTGGAATCAAGTCAAGTTGCGGCTACGTCTACTAAGTCTAGTCAAGTGACATCTGCATCCCCCGAGTCTAAGCAAGTTGTAGCTGTGCTTTCCGAGTCCAGTCAAGCTTTCAAGTCAAGCCAAAGCTGTCGTTCCTGAATCAAGTAAAGTCACAGCTGTTCCCCAGGAGTCAAGCCAAGTTGTTGCGGGAGTTCCTGAGTCAAGTCACATAACCGCTGTGGTTCCTGAGTTAAGTCACGTTGCAGCTGTGTTTACTCCGTCAAGTCAAGCGGCTGGTTCAAGTCAAGCTACGGTTGTTGTTCCTGAGTCAAATCACGCCACGGCTGAGTCAAGTCACTTCACGGTTGAGTCAAGTCACATCACGGCTACATCTCCTGAGTCAAGTCAAGTTCCTGGTGCGTCTCCTGAGCCAAGACAAGTTCCAGAGCACACATCAGAGCCCGAGCTGCCTCCAGCACGCCCACCAGAGCCCGAGCTACGTGCAGCACACCCACCAGTGCCCGAGCTGCCTCATGTGCGCATACCTGAGCCCGAGTCGCCCCCAGCATGCACATCAGAGCCCGAGCTCTCTTCAATGTGCTCTCTAGAGGCAGTGCTCTCGTCTGGTCTCAAGTCAGCTACAAAAACCTCGTTCGTTGGAGAAGCCACGCCAATGCCTCCTGAGGTGTCAGCCCAGGCTGTAGAGCCTCAGAGGGAGGAGGCGTTAACTGTAGAACTCTCTGCTTCTCCCTTTTCTCTGTCCACCTCCTCTATCCCTGCTCTACCCAGGTCCCTGTCTGTGACGCTGTTGCCCGCTCTGCCCTGGAAAGCTCCAGCTCGCCCTCCAGAGCCGAAGCTCTGTCCTGCGCGCCCTCCAGAGCCTGTGCGCCCTCCAGAGCCTCTGCCCTCCTGCGCGAGCCTGCGCGCCCTCCAGAGCCTGCGCGCCCTCCAGCGCGCACTCCAGAGTCGGCTCCTCCTCCAGCGCGTCCTCCAGCGCGCCCTCCCGAGCCCGCGCACCATCCTGCGCTCACCAGGACGGGCGGAACCCTAAGTTCCGCCAAGAAAATTGAGGGGGGGGCTACCCTCTCGATCTGCCATGGCCGCCCGGACTATACCCTTGGCCATGGCTCCCTGACCTCCCTGACCCGCCATGGCCGCCCGGACTATACCCTTGGCCATGGCTCCCTGAACCCCCCGACCCGCCATGGCCACCCGGACTATACCCTTGGCCATGGCTCCCTGACCTCCCTGACCCGCCATGGCCGCCCGGACAATACCCTTGGCCTGGGCTCCCTGAACTCCCCGACCCGCCATGGCCACCTGGACTGTTTACCTGGCCATATACGATCCTGGACCCACCCTGGAGTCGTAACCCTGCTCCCTTCTGTGTCTGCCCAGCACGGACCTCCAGGGCGCCCACCCTCCCACCCCAGTGTATGTGTTACAGCGTGAGTCGCGCCTTGGGGGAGGGGGGGGGGTAATGTCAGACCTGTGTGTGCCATTTGGGCTGTTTGTGTGTTAATTCCCGGGTTGTGTCCTTTTATGGTCTTCCTGTTCCTGTCCTCGTTTGTTACGTCATTGTCTCCTGTGGGGTTCTGATTGGTTGTCTTGTGTATTTAAGTTTGGTTGTCCCCATGGTGTCTTGTCGGTGATTATATTGTCTTACTTTGTCATGCTGTTCATGGTCGTCGCTGTTACTGGTTCCCTGCTGTTTTCCCTGCGTTGTTTCATGTTCACTTTTGGATTATTAAATAAAACTACACTTGTTTGGATCTCCGTTCACCTCCTGCTCCTTCCCACGCACATGACGACGTACACTCGTGACACTTTCTCTCTGCAGTCGTGTAGAAATTGTGTTTTTTGAGGAAAACGTTTCAGGATTTTTCTCCATATAATGGGACTGCTATGGTGCCCCGAGTTTGAATTCCAAAATCATTTTAAATGCGGCGTCAAACGATCCCAAATGCGATTGTAAACGATCCCAGCCGAGGAAGAAGGGTCTTATCTAGTGATACGATTGTATTATTTTTATGAAAATAACCAATTTAAATACGTTTTAATTTCAAACGCTCATCTTGTCTTGCTCTGCCTGAACTCTGTGTATTCTGGCTCAAGACAGTTAGGGTATGTTGAGAAACTCCAATTGTATTTTCTCCCTCAACTTCAAAAATTATTTTAAAATCATCCTACATCGCTGCAGATTTTCCAACCCAGTCTATGCAAAGTGAACATGCAAAGATCAAACAACCTTAACAAAAAAGGTAAAACAGCGATATAGGACGATTTTGAAGTTGAGGGAGAACATGAGATGGGAGTTTTGAGATATACCCTAACTGTCATGATCCCGAAAAAAAAACAGAGGTCGGTAAGAGGAAGACAAGACAAGTGTTTGACATTACAAAGTATATAAATTGTATTATTTAATGAAAATAAACGATCGTTTCGCTAGATAAGACCCTTCTTCCTCGGCTGGGATCATTTACAACTGCATTTAGTATCGTTTGAAGCTGCATTTAAACAAAATTTTGAAAGTTCAAACTCTGGGCACCATATCAGTCCATTTTATGGAGAAAAATCCTGAAATGTTTTCCTCAAAAAACAATTTCTTTACGACTGAAGAAAGAAAGACATGAACATCTTGGATGACAAAGGGGTGAGTACATCATCTGTAAAGAAGGTGACATCTGCAAAAAAAAAACAAAAAAAAAAAAAAAAAAAAAAACAAAGACATTACAGACATTTGGACAAACAATGTCCTTAATACCTTTCCGGGCCTTGAACGTGTCAGTTGTGTTGCTGTCTATGCAGGGTCAGAAAGCTCTTGGATTTCATCAAAAATATCTTCACTTGAGTTCTGAAGATAAACGAAGGTCTTACGGGTTTGAAACGACATGAGGGTGAGTAATTAATGACACAATTTTCATCTTTAAGTGAACTATCCCTTTAACTATGCTAAATACTCTTCAGGTTCGCTGTATATAAAAGCCTACTGGTAAGTCTTCGTACACAACTGTTAAAGTTTCATTTCACGTTAGTCCTCTATCCGAGTGGGGAGTCCAAGCTGCGGTGTTTGTCGAGGAGGGTTAAGGGGAGAGACGACTTCTAATTACATTTAGCCTCATTAGCTGGACCCTGTGACTCTGGCTCGCCATCAAGTTAATGTATGTGGCCCTTCAGGATTGGGAAGGGAAAATGGATTTGCACTGCATTAGTTGATGAAATGTATAAATTACATTACGAGCCACAATGTGATCTTAATGTCACTCATTCAGCCGGGGAGAGGGCTGTCGGAGCAGACGCCGCCCAGAGAGGTGGTCAACAGACTGTCCTTCTCACTGGATACGCCCAATGAAGAAACACTTCACCAATTCACTATATCCTCCGAAGTACCACCGAATTAAAAATACATCATGGAAATACCACAGTATTCTTTGACTTATTTAACAGTACCATTATTGTAGATGGTACATAGACTGCTGTTCAAAAGTTTGGAATCAGTAAGATTTTTAATGTTTTTTAAAGAGCTTTTCTGCTCATCAAGGCTGCATTTATTTGATTAAACATACAGAAAAAATTGTAATATTGTAAAATATTATTGCAAATTAAAATAGTGGTTTTCTATTTTAGTGTACCTTAAAATGAAATTAATTCCTGTGATGCAAAGCTGAATTTTCAGCATCATTTCTCCAGTCTTCAGTGTCACATGATGCTTCAGAAATCACTCTATTATGCTGATTCATTATCCATGTTGGAAACAGTTGTGCTGCTTAACTTTTTTTTTTTTTTTTTTTGGATCCTGTGATACTTTTTTCAGGATTCTTTGATGAATAAAACGTTAAAAAAATATCATGTATTTAAAATAGAAATCTTTTGAAACAACATGCACTACCATTCAAAGTTTGGGGTCAGTCATTTTTTCTTTCTTTCTTTCTTTGAAAGAAATTAATACTTTTATTCATTAAAGATTGATAAAAGTGACAGTAAAGACTTTGATTGTTAGAAAAGATTTCTATTTTGAATAAATGCTGTTCTTTTTCATTTTTATTCATCAAGGAATCTTGAAAACAACTTTCATAGGTTCCAAAAATATTAAGCAGCACAACCGTTTCCAACACTGATAAAAAAAAAAAAATCAGCATATTAGAATGATTTCTGAAGGATCTTTTGACACTGAAGACTGGAGTATTGATGCTAAAAATTCAGCTTTGCATCACAGAAATAAATTATATTTTAAAGTATATTAAAATAGAACACATTTTAAATTGCAATAATATCTCATAATATTACATTTTTTGTATTTTTGATCAAATAAATGGAACTTTGATGAGCATAAAAGACTTACTAAAAAAAAGTATTACTAATCCCAAACTTTTGAATGTTAATGTATACGCTTTATATACTTTACAATAATATTATAATATTATTAATATTATAATATATATATATAATTTTATTAAATCTAATCAAACTGAACATATAAAGTCACATACAAATTTCCCAATATACACAATTATTCAGTCATTTAAATACATTAACTTGATCAAAAGCGACAGTAAAGATTTCTTTCATTTCTTAAATAAATGCTGTTCTTTTGAACTTTATATTCAAAGAAGCTTTAAAAAATAAATAAAATTATCACAGAAATGTCAAGTAACACACTGAATTAAACTTGAAATTTTGAAGCAGAAAGACCGAAATAGTATTTTTTGTAAAGCAAACTCCAATAATATATATTTACAATAAACTTTAATTATTTTACAGTGCATTTTCAACATTAAGAATAAGAAATCATTCTTAAACAGCAAATCAGCATATTAGAATGATTTATAAAAGATCATGTGACCGTAATTAGTAACCCAGCATTTGGGTTAAAACATATCCCAGCCTTTTTCAGAGTGCAGAAAAACTACCCAGCACCTGGGTAAAAATATTAAAAACAACCCAATAAAATGAGCTAACAGGCTGAACCCAGCTGTAACCGGGAGTGAAGGACGAGAGGCGAGCGGATCCATTTGCGAGCTTTTATTATATGGACGAGACAGATACATGGTCGTGCAGGCAGGGTCAGACAACAGTAAACAGGAATGTCGGAGGCGAGACTGGACAAGAGAATAGTCCAGTAAGACGAGCGATAGTCCGAAAAGGCAGGCGGCTAGACAGTCGATAAAGAGATAACCAGGCGGGAGAACCAAAACTAGGAACTAAGAACAAGAAACTAGGAAAACATTAACAATGGGAATACAACAATAACAACAATCCGTGAAGTGCACTGGGAAGGACCGGGGCTTTTATAGAACGCCTGATTGGTCACGGGGGCTGACGCAATCAGTGCGGTGGAGGATGGGAGATGCAGTCCAGAGTGTGGTGCAACAGTCAGAGTGTGTAGGTGAGGTGAGAGTGACATCTGGTGGTGAGCGGACAACGGGATACCGACCAGATTCGTGACACCAGCATTGGGGTTAAAAATAAATAAATAAATAAATAAATAAATAAATAAATAAATAAATAAATAAAAATAAAATAACCCAGCATTTTACCAATCCTAAACTTTTAAATGGTAATGTTTACATTTATAAAATTGAATTTATAATTATATATAGGCTATATTACAATTTTCTAGAATTAAGACTGGCTCACATGAAAACAGGCAATATACATAGCACATTTTCTTTCAGCAACCCACAAATCTCATTATTATAGTAATAAATGATGGATTGTCAGCATCCACTGAGTGCAAATTTGGAGTGTTTTGACTAGAAAGGCATGAAAGACGACTATTTAAAGATCTTTCAGACTATCAAAACCACTCTGGCCTCACGATTCAGAGATGAAACCCACTCAGAAACAGAGAACATTCAACCTACACAGATGTCTGCAAATCACAGGACCAAAATCTCATTGGTGAGTGTGTCAAGGTGAAAACCAGGAGTATAAATGATAAAAAACATTCATTCTAGTCTCTCTCTACAGCCCCTCTCCAGTCTTTGCCTGGCTTGTTCACAAGTCAATATTCAATTTTCCCACTATAGAGATGTTTGGCCTTTTGAGCTTGTGCATTTAATTGCAGTTTTACCCGTTATTTAAAAACTAATATGTAAATATTCCATCTTAGCAACTGCTATATTTTAACCACATACAGTTCTTTACCACTGTAAGATGCAATGCATGAGACTACCGCTATTTGCAACCAAACCCACTCTTAAATAAATCTCATTTGCACTGGTGGAATTTGTATTTGAGATTTAAAAAAAAAAAAAGAAGAAGAAGAAGAATACAAAACAATGACAACAAAATTGTATGTTGTTCTCACTCACCAGCAAAAGCTCACCAGAGCACAGAAGAAGACGCTGACATGCATCACGTAATTGGCTGACGGGCTGAGAAAATTAAGGTTAGGCGAAGACGCCGCGACTGCACACGGTGAAAGCGCCCGCCGACCCGCTCGCGCACAAACACATCACAACTCCAGCAAACAAGCGCGAGCCATCTCAGAGAATGACAGATTACCAAAAACACACGCAGTTGACAGGCAAACGCAGTAAACTCACATGATGAATTGCGTACGCACAGTATCAGATTATTGCAATGAGTAACTTAATCGGCTATAGAGCCAAAACAGACCACCTACTGTTATTAACACACAGAAAGTGAAAATGAAAACCACATGTGTGATTTCTTGAAGGAAAATGATGGTTATTTCTTGCAATGCTAGTCGTTTTTTCACTATTTTCCTTTTTTATTGCAATTTCCCATGGTAAGAGCAAGTACAGGTTTTAAAGCAGTTAAAAATGCATTCTTACTGCTTTAAACTCACAAGACCCACTGAATTACTTGATTCAGACTGTGTGATTATGAAGTCAAATAGTGTTATATAAGGTAGGGAGTAATGACCAGTAAACGATCTGACCCGAATACTTTTTCCCCCATATTTTTACTAGTTTTATTTCTTGCACAACATACTTTGGTCCTGTTTGCTGCTTATTCTGACAAATTTTTATTTGAGGTCACATTTTGGGTTTTTTTCTGCAATCGATTAGCCAATATTAATATTGACTGTTACTAAAGCTTCACAATACTAGAAAATAGGGATATAGTGTTTTTCTGTGATACACTACCAGTCAAAAGTTTTTCAAAGGATTTTTAATGTTTTATTCAAGAAGTCTCTTCTGCTCACCAAGCCTATATTTATTTTATCCAAAGTACAGCAAAAACAGTACAATTTTGAAATAGTTTTACTGTTTAAAATAACTGCTTTCTGTTTAAATATATTTTAAAATGTAATTTATTCCTTTGATCAAAGCTACGTTTTCAGCGTCTTCAGAAATCATTCTAATATGCTGATTTGCTGTTCAAGAAACATTTATTATTATTATTATTTGTTTATTTATTTATTTATTTTTTTTCAGGGTTCTTTGATGAATAGAAAAATCCAAAGATCAGCATCCATCTGAAATAAAAAAAATCTTTTCCTTAGAAACATTCTTTAAATCTTTAAATTAATCAAAAGTGATTATAAATACATTTATAATGTTACAACAGATTTCAAATAAATGCTGTTCTTCTGAACTTTCTATTTATCAAAGAAACCTGAAAAAAATTCTACTCATAATAATAATAATAATAAATGTTTTTGAGCAGCAAATCAGAATATTATAATGATTTCTGAAGGATCATGTGACTGAAGTTATGATGATAAAATTTCAGCTTTGAAATCACAGGATTAAATTAAATTTTAAAATATATTTTAATAGAAAGCAGTTATTTTAAATAGTAAAAATATTTTACAAATGTTACAAAAATCTGCATAGCGAATAAATATAACTAAAAATAAATGAAAAATATATATATCTTTTTATATATATATATATATTATATAGTTACATTTATATTTAGTAAGAATGAAATAATTAATAAACAAATTATAATAATATTAAATATATTAAAAGTAAAGATTTGGGGGGGGGAGTGGGTGTTCATACTTTATACTTTTTTGGGGGTGTTTTTTCCTGCAATTTTTTTCATATTGCAATATATATATATATATATATATATATATATATATATATATATATATAACTAGATATGTTATACAGTTACATTTATATTTAGTAAGAATGAAATAATTAATAAACAAATTATAACACTATTAAATATATTAAATATAATAATAATAAAAATAAAAATTAAAGATTTGGGGGGAAAAATGGCTCTTCATTTTATTCTTAAAGAAAAAAATAATTTCAAAACATTGCCACTATTTTGAAAATTAAAGATTTGATAGATAGAAAAACAGCTCTTCAGATAGATATGCTCATTAAAAAGAAATCTTAGATGGACTCTTCAAAGAAAAAACATTTTTCCATTTCAGTTACATATAAATACCATAAACTCTTCCATAATAAGAGACTCACTGGCTTTTTATTCCCATAGTAACGTGATTTGAACTCAAATCAATATTTCATTTCTTTCTTTATTTAGTATGTTCAAATATATAGTCAGCCAATCATGACAAAAGTGACCCCTTCAGGCTGATGCAAGTCCCCTCCCTTGCATCACCCTGTCTGGGTTTATTTTGCAATAATGACAGAACACTATCCTTTATAAAACATTTTCGCTTTCCCTTTCTTCCCTGCACGCTCTGCCTCCTTAAAACTGACTTTAGCAGTATAATTTATTTTCTATTGCAATCCCTTTGAAAAAGTGCAGAAGCTGAATGTGTGTCTCTGTCAGCATGGGCACCCTCAGCGTCAGATAGCCTTTCGTCATTGTTGTTACTCTGCGGTTGTGAGAAAAGAGCTACGACGCTCCAAAATTACAGCTCTGTCCCTCTCGCTCGCTTTCTCTGTCAGTGCGGCAACATTCAATGCTTTTTCCAACCCGAGAAACTCAAATCAGCGGGAAATGCGACCATCTTTTGTTCAAGGCCTTTGTCTTTTCAGAGCATGTTATCAGTGTACGACACTTTTCAGGCTCCACAAAATAGGTATTTAATAGAAGCCCTGTCCAAAGACAAGACCTAGGACAATGCATTTGAAATCGTGTGCTGAACTCTGCAATCATTTGAGAGCATTTGTCATGAATACAAGAGAGAAATTTTGTTTACGAAATCTTATGCAAAATGGGAGTTAGTAGTTAAACGGATCACTTTAATTAGTGACATTCATCATTTTGTCATCGTGTGTCCATTTTTTTCCTTTAACGTCAAATTCTGTCATTATTCACTCACGCTCACGTTGTTCCAAACCACTTTTTCTCGACAAGAAAAAAGAAACACAAACAGAGATTAAAAAAACCTTAAATGTATGCTTTAAGTCTTCTAAAGGTAGACAACTCTGGGTAAGAAACACACAAAAATTTCATTATTTAGTGAAAAATATTCAAATCTCACTTGTAAAGATTCAACTATACAGATAAGCCAATACTAAATATTTTATGCCTGATAAATGATAAGTGGCTGTTATTGAAATTCAATACTATTTTTTCTAAATTAACAAAAAATAATTTTACTGAAAAATAATTTTACTTTAAACCAATCAATTGTTTCAAATTTAGGGGAAAAAATAAATAAATTATAAAAAATAATAGTAAAAAAAGGATATTTATTTTGTGATTTATTGTGTTTTATTAAATTACGTTTTTTTTTTTTCCACACGTGCACATGCATTAAATAGATCAAAAGCGACAGTAAACACTTTGAAAGTGTTTGATCGCATTTTCCACAAATTCTTTTTCTCCCAATTGCGAGTTTACATCTAACAATTCTGACTTTTTTCTCAGAATTGCATGATATAAACTTAAAATTACAAGAACATCAGTTGCGATAAACTCGTAATTCTGAGTTTTTTCTTTGTAACAGCGAGTTTAAATCTCACAATTCTGATTTTTTTTCTCAGAATTGCATGATATAAACTCACAATTCTGAGAAATGAAGTCAGAATTGCACAAAATAAACTCTCAATTGCGAGAAAAAAAATTTGTAATTCTGACTTTTTTCTCAGAATTGAGAATTTACATATCACAATTCTTTTTTTTACTGAATTGCGAGTTTATATCTCACAATTCTGACTTTTCCTCTCACAACTGAGTTTAAATCTCGCAATTCTGACTTTTTTCTCAGAACTGCATGAGAAAAATTACGAGAAATAGTCAGTAGTCAATAGTCAGAATTGCAATATAAACTTGTAATTTTTACTTTTTTCTCACAATTGTGTTTATCTCAGTTGTACGTTTTTTACTCACAACAGAGTTTATATCTTGTTTTTTTTTTCAGAACTATGAGTTTACATCTCACATTTCTGACTTTTTCCTTGCAATTGCATTATATAAACTCACAATTACGAGAAATAATTCACAATTACACAATATGAAGTCTCAACTGCAAGAGAAAATGTGCAATTCTGACTTTTTTCTCGCAACTGAGTTTACATCTCGCAATTCTGACTTTCTTCCTCGCAATTGCATGATATAAACTCACAATTAAGAAAAAAAAGAACAACGCAATACAGGCTCTCAGTTGCAAGAAAAAAAATCGGAATTTTAACTTTTTCTCAATTCTGACTTTTTTAATCGCAGTTGAGAGTTTTATCTCACAATTCTGACTTTTTTTTACTCACAACTGAGTTTATATCTCGCAGTTTTTCTTCAGAAATGCAAGTTTAAATTTCGCAATTCTGACTTTTTTCTTCACAACTGCAAGTTATGTTGTCCAATTCTGTAAGGAAAAAAAGACATTTAGAGAATTTCGAGTTTATATCTCACAATTCTGACTTAACTCAAAATTGTACGTTATAAACTCGCAAAGAATTCGCAGAATTGAGTTTATATCTTAGAATTTTTTTTCAGAACTGCAAGTTTAAATCTCGCAATTCTGACTTCTTTCTTGCAACTGAGAGTTTATATCTCACAATTCTGACTTGTGTGTGATATAAACTTGCAATTGTGCGAAAAAAAAAACACGTTAAGTTGAGTTATAAATTCAGAATTGCCGGATATAAACTCGCAATTGTGAGAAATAAAGTCAGTATTGCGTGTTTGTTGTTTTTTCTCACAACTGAGTTTACATCTCACAATTCTGGCTTTTTTTCCTTGCAATCGCATGATATAATCTCACAATTATGAAAAATAAAGTCAGAATTATGTAACATAAACTCTCAATTGCAAGAAAAAAACTCGTAATTCTGACTTTTTCTCAGAATTAAGTTTATATCTTGTAATTCTTTTTTTTTTTTGAACTGTGAGTTTATATCTTGCAATTCTGACTTTTTCTTAACAACCGCACGTTATGTTGTCCAAAAGTCCGAATTACAAGAGACAAACATGCAATTCTGACTTTTTTCTCGCAACTGAGTTTACATCTCACAGTTCTGACTTTTTTCTCGCAATTGCACGATATAAACTCACATTTACGAGAAATAGTCAGAATTACAGAAGTCTCAATTGCAAGAAAAAAAATCGTAAATCTGACCTTCTTCTCAGAATTGAGTTTATATCTCACAATTCTTTTTTTCAGAATTGTGAGTTTATATCTCGCAATTCTTTTTTTTTAGACCTGTGAGCTAAAATCTTGAAATTCTGACTTTTATCTCGCAACTGTATGATATAAACTCACAATTACTAAACTCAATTGCAAGAAAAAAAATCATAATTCCAACTTTTTTTTTAATCCCAATTGAGAGTTTATCTCATAATTCTGATTTAATAACTCGCAATTGTGTGATATAAACTTGCAATTGTGAGAAAAAAACTCAGAATTACGAGTTTATAAAGTTAAGTCGAGTCTTAAAGTCAGGATTTCGGGATTTAAACTTGCAATTGCAAGAAAAGTCAGAATAGTGTGTTTGTATCTTGCAATTCTGACTTTTTAACTCGCAATTGTGGGTTTATATCTCACAATTCTGAGGAAAAAAAAGTAAAAATTGAAGGATTAAAAAAATAAATGCAATTACCTTTTTACTTTTTTTATTCAGTGGCGTAAATGAGCCTCCACAGAAAACACTTATTTTAAATTGCAATAACATTTCACAATATTACTGCCAGAATTGCAGTTTATAAAAATGGGCCTCAGAAAACAGTTATTTTCCATTGCAATAATATTTCACAATATTAATACTGTTTATATTTTTGATTAAATAAATCTAAGTTTGGAGACCAAACTATATTGGTTATTGATTCACAGAAGAAAATTTTAGATACGTTTTTAAAATTTTGAAAAGTTTTCATGCAAATGTACTGTGTTAACATCCAGCCAAAGCTCGGGAACAATTTACATTCTGGGTTTACTATTTTTTAAATAAGTTAGATTGTGCTACTCACATCACCACTGAGCTGTTCCATCTAGTAAATGCAAAACAGTGACTCATTCCAATTTCAGAGCGAAGTGCCACCGCACACGGGCGAAAGGACATTCTCTTATCATTCTCAATCTCTCGAGGATAATGCAAAAACACACGTAAAAAAAAAAACAAAGAGTTTCATTTATCAAGGAAAGCAATAGGGCCAAGTACAGTCACACTGGTGGGTTGGATGCTATTGTTGGTGTTTACATCTTAAAAAACCAAAGACTAAGTCACCTCTCATATTTCATTGCTTTGGTTTTGCACCGCTCGTAACAAAAAAAGCAAACACAAAAAGTCAAACACAAATCCACGGGAAGCTCATAAGGAAAACTTGGCTGCTTTGATCCATTTTAGGAAGGAAGATGTCACCTTAGTACCATCGTCACCCCTAAGCATTTATCAAAACTTTATCGAAAATGTCAAATGGGCTTCAGAGATTTAAGAAAAACAAATATAGCCCTTACAGAAAGCAGATGCCTTTTCCCTATGCTGTATTTAAGCCACGTTCTGAAACAAAACAGCTTCGGTGGCCTAGTTATATCGCTTTGCATTCAGCCTTCAGCTCAAAATTCAATGGTTTCAAGTCTCTGCGGAATAACCTCTCTACGTTAGCTTTAAATGGAAAAAAAGATACATGCCATAAGTCCCGCGGAGGAAAGTAGGAAGTGTTCGCTAAGGTTGTGCCTTTTAAAAACCACCTCTCCCTTCGCTGTCAATAGGGCGGCTGTCTTTTAAACTTGCGTGATAAATCCTGACTTCTTAAAAATGATGTTCCCCCTCATGATAGCTTTGAAAACAAACACAGAATTCTGTATTTTTCCTTTATTACAAAATTAAGCAAACTTTCCTCCGTCATGGGTCCAGCCAGCAAGGGCACACCGTGTTCAGAATCAATACATCTTCTTTGTACTCATTGTCTTAAAGTGCTGGATGAGTGACAGATGTTATCCTTGGATGCCAAGCTCAGAGGTCTCTCATGCAAGCGATACAATCGGAACAGCTGCCAGAAGCCCTTTCCATCCCGTTCTAAACAGAGCAAAGGCTGCTGGAAAGGAAGTCTGGCAATAACAAGCGAGCCGCCGCAACGTCCTTCGGTTTCAAAAGCAGCAGCTCAGAGGACTCTGCCATTAGCGGCTGACAGGATAAATGCACTGTAAAAGCCGCAGTGCATTTGCTTTGTGTCTCGCTGAAGCAAAAATAAAAACACAGAAAAGAGTGAGGGGTTTTACACCTATATTTAAGCCATATTAAAGGCATCATGAGCTGCACATTGGCATGGGGACATGATTCAGGACCACTTAGATGGAGATGAAGGGCAGATGTCTCAATTGACACTGAAATACAGCCCATCACATCAATAATCCCACGGTTCAACGGGAAGAACTGATATTTTCATTTTAGTTTCAGTTTGACAGATCTGTGCTAGTAACCAACAGGTCACAGGTCAAAAAACAATTATGTACTTATATACAATTATGTACGTATATAATAGAAAATTCAAGTGTCTACTTCAATGTTTCAAATAACTTTTGTGAAAATAAATTTCAAAATATGGGTGAAATAATGCTCCATCGTCATTGAGTGCAACTTAAGTATTTATGTAAAAATGAAACAACATACTTATTTTGACCTGTACTTACAAAAATATATAACAGTATAAGCGATTATACTAAATTGTATTATATTTGAAATTATTAAAAACTTCCTGATTTAATAATATTTAGACGCATGTTAAAATGTGACCCTGGACCACAAAAGTAGCACTTAAGTAGCATGGGGATATAGCAACAGGCAAAAATACATTATCAATTTTTCTTTTATGTCAAAAATCATTAGGATAGCCTAAAAATCATGTTTCATGTAGATATTTTATAAATGTCCTACATTAATTTATCAAAACTTAATTTTTGATTAGTCATATGCATTGCTAAGAACTTCATTTGGACAACTTTAATGGTGATTTTCTCAATGTTTTGATTTTTTTTCACCCTCAGATTCCAGATTTTCAAATAGTTGTATCTCTTAATGCTGTGTTTATCTCTTAATCAATATTTGTCTATCCTAACAAACCATACATCAATGGAACGCTTAATGATTCAGATTTAGTCAGATAATAATCTCAATTTCAAAAAATGGCTCATTATTAAAAACCATAACTCAGTTTCACTCTATTAAAAGACTCTGCAAATGAATAAATATTTACATACAAAGTTGTAATGGATTTATAAATAGACATAATCATAACAGAGATAAACACAGCATGAACAAAATGTAAACACTGATTATAAAACATTTCTAAAAGCTAAAAGCATAGTACAAGTTCAAATTTCTCAAAACTATTAGAAAAGTAGCCTGTCACAGAAAAATGATAACTTGACGTGTCAGATCGTAGTAAAATATCAATACTTAGGCCTATATCAAACATTATAGTATTGAACGATTACAATAATTTTAATAGTATTCCAATGTGAGAGTAAAAAAAACAAACAGTGCTTACCTTTGTTAATTAAGTACTTTCGTGTAGGGTTTTTTTTACACATTTTCCAATAAAATCGTTGACAATGCTGCGCGTGCACGTGACGAACTTACGTTACGTTTCATCGCTGTTAAAGGATGTGGATTTACTTCAAGGCTTTGTTTCAGCTGATTGTTGATTGATATCCACTTAATCCAGCGCTCTTCTCTTTCATTCTGAAGTAAGTTTTACAATAACGTTTCACTGAGAGACAAACATAGCTCCAAACGATTCGGTGCGTGACTGAGTTGTTTAAAAGAGTCGGACTTAATAGAGAACCGACTCAGATTGGCTTAGTCCGTTTCAACTGAAAAGAACCGACTCCGAAGATTTATTCACTCACGAATCGGTCACCGGTAGTTCAGATCCCAAACATCTTTCAGGAAAATAAAGAGCATGCGACTTTATCGTGAGGGAAAATGTTTCGATACGTTGTCGGGTAAGGATTTCTAGGTAAAACTGTCGGCAGGAGGCACATTTTGTTCGAGATAGTATGTCACCTTATCCTTTGACATGTATGTCAGAGACATACATTGGATACTTGAATTAAATATATATATTAATGTTAATTTAGTACAATTAATTGAAAAACATATACTATTATCTTTATTTTACGGCTTTTCTCTGAGAGAAAAAACTGCTCCAACGATTCAGTTGAAAATATCACCTTATCCTTTGACATGTATGTATCAATCAGAGGCATTTGGATACTTGAGTTAAATAACATGATTAACTTCAAAAACTGTAAAGCATATATTAAAAATATGTTAATTTAGTACAATTAATTAAAAAAATATACTATTAAAAACTAATTGAATTATCTTTATTTTAGGGCTTTTTTATGAGAGAAGAACACCGCTCCAAACGATTCAGTGCGTGACTGAGTTGTTTAAATGAATCAGATTTAATAGCGAACCGATTCAGACCGACTTCAGCCGTTTCAACTGAAAAGAACCGACTCAAAAGATTTATTCACTCACGAATCGGTTCAGATCACAAGCATCCGTCAGGAAAACAAGAGCATGCGACTTTACTTTTTGAGTATTCGGAGGGAAAATGTTTGGATACGTTGTTGGGTAAGGATTTCTAAGTAAAGCTGTCGACAGGAGGCACATTTTGTTTGATATATATTTTAAAAATATCACCTTATCCTTTGACATGTATGTATCAATCAGAGACAGTTGGATACTTGAGATAAATAACATGATTAACTTAAAAAACTGTAAAGCATATATTAAAAATATGAATGTTAATTAAGTACATTTAATTAAAAAATGTACTATTAAAAACTAATTGAATTATCTTTGTTTTAGGGTTTTTTTCTGAGAGAAGAACAAATTCGCTCCAAACAATTCAGTGCGTGACTGAGATGTTTAAATGACTCGGATTTAATAACGAATCGATTCAGACCGACTTAGCCTGTATCAACTGAAAAGAACCAACTCAAAAGATTTATTCACTCATGAATCAGTCACAAACCGATCCCAAACATCCGTCAGGAAAATAACAACATAAGACTTTACTTTTTATGCATTGTGAGGAAAAATGCTTTGATACATCGTTGTGTACCTAGATGTATGTACGTCTGCAAGATGTCTGTTAAAGATCTCTCGATCTAAGAAACATCTACTGTGTACAGATGTCTGGCTTTTACATACATTCTAAATCATAAACATCTTAAAGACATCTAATAAACATCTATTTGACATCTGATAGGAAACGTTCAAATAGACGTATTGCAGATGAGCAAACTACGTCTTGCAGATGTAAATGCAGACATCAAATAGACGTCTCCAAGATGTACGCTGCTATCAGGGTAAGCATTTAAGAAAAACTGGTGGCAGGATTGAGGCACATTTTTTTTGTTATATTGTAAACCGGCGTGACAGTCATCACTGAAATGTCAAAGAATAGCTTTTAATCTTTATTTGTCCTAATATAAGTCACTTTAAATCAGAGAGTCAGATACATGATAATTAGTGTGTAATATCGGCAGCTTTAAAAGCCAACTTCAATAAAAGCTCAAATACCATGTCAAAGCATGAAAGCTAAGGCTTTTGTCAAAAGCATGTAACACATAACCTGAACGTCAGTCACTCAGTTATTGCTCCAGGCGAGGATGAAAGCATGCAGGGGTTTTAGGCCAAAATGGGAGAGAGAAAAGTTCCTTAAAGTACAAAGTGTACTACAAAGTGGCCTCACACAAGGAAAGTTGGAAGTGGAATATGTGAAATTAAAATGTCCATATCTTCCATCACATTTCTTTAGGTGTTATTTCAAGATTAAGGGCAGAATCTCGAGATACGATGCCATTTCCTGTCTCTGTTCCTCAGTGCGGCGTGATATTACGGAAAACAAATAGGCTCGGAGAGCAGAAAGGAGGGGAGGAGTGCTGCTTTGTTCGTGCGTATGTGTGAAGAACGCATCCCTTCCTCTCCCATGAAGGTTGCAGAGCAACAAGATTAAAGGAGTGTCAGTCAGCACTCCTAAATGCGAGAGTCTTCCTCCAGAAACAAGAGAGGAGAGAGATTGCAAAGGGCGGATGGAAAGAAGTGTGAGAGAGAAGTGCAGAGAGTGGAGACACTGTGGAGGAGATAGAAGAGTAATTTGGGTGAGATGGATGGAATGATGATATGTGAATAAAAGGGTGACGGACACTAAAGAGACGGAGAGAGCGAGGGAGGGGGGAAGAGAAATCGCAATTGTGCAGCATTTGACACCTCTGCAGAAAACACCTTGCCAGCTTGTCAATCACAGGGGCTCAGTTGATTGATTTTCTCCTGTTCTCAATCAGGTTCTTAAGAGGGTCCTGCTTCTTTTCTTTCTTTGTCTGCCTGACAGCTTTTCTTCCCCGTCTCTTTACCTCTCAGACTCTCGCCTGATCCAAAATATCACCTTATCCTTTGACACGTATCAATCAGAGACATAAATTGGATACTTGAGGTAGAAAACATGATTAACTTAAAAAAAAGTAAAGCATGCATTAAAAATATGAACGTTAATTTAGTACAATTAATTTAAAACTATAGAAAATATTGAATTATCTTTATTTTAGGGCTTTTCTAAGCCAATATTTATATATGCAATTTATTGCGATGAATTAATGAAATTGCAGCTACCAGCATATAATAAAAAATGATGATTATAATCACAATAAATAATGATTCTACCAATTAATAGTTCATTAGCAATTAATAGTTTATTAAACAGTCTATGCAGTTAACCTTGATTTTATATGTACTGTAAAAAAAAAATTTTTTTGAAGGTGTATGTAGTAAGACAAAAAGAACATGGAATGGGGAATGAGAAACATGGTAACCTTTTCATCTTCAGCTTAAAGGTTAATAAGCAGCACACAAAACCAAAAACTTTCCTTCTGCCTCATTTACAGAAATGACAGGATCTCTGCGGGTGTGTGTAACCTCTCTCTCTCTGTCCCACGCACACACACACACAAACAGTATCAATACAGAGAGTCAATTACTCAATTTCTCTCTTTTCTTGTGAAGAACTGTTTTGTCTGTTATTCATTATAAGCTTTCATTCAAGTTCCATTTGATTTAATTGCACTGGGCACCATGGAAACAGGAATGACCTTTTGAATGATTCAGTTATTAAAAAATAAGTAAATAAATTATGTAAAATTATTAACTCTGAAAAAAGTGTTCTCATGGGGGTGTCGCTAGAATGAGAGCCACAAGGCCCACTAAAATATCTTTGTGCCCTAGTAAAATATTACCGATAATCATTTTGTCTCATAATATTTCAGCATTCAAGTCAGGAGTGTTATATCAGCTGTTTAGAATGAGAACAAGCGATGTCAGATTCGCGAATGAATCACGCTTTTGATCCAATCGGTCAAACGTCTGCGAAAAGGTCTAAAATAGTTCGCGATTCAGTTAGATTCATTGGGACAGTCTGAACTGGTTCGCGATTCAGTTTGATTTGGACAGTTCACTCAAGCACTGAATCATATTCAGCAGTTTCTAACACCAAAAAAGTAAAAGTAAAATATTACTGATAAATATTTGTTTCAATGCGGGACTGATACCTGAAAATAATTTTCTTTGATAATAGGTCTATTTCAGCAATAAAGTCATGTGATTTCTATCAGCTGTTCAGAATGAGAACTAGCGATGCCAGATTTGTGAATGAATCACTCTTTTGATCCAATCGGTCAAACGCATTGGCAGAAATCTGAAATGATTCGCGAGTCATTCATTTGATTCATTCGGACAGCTCACTCACACACTGAATCATATTCAGCAGTTTCTCACAACAAATTACTGATAAATACTTGTGTCAATGGGATTGACATTTTCTCTGATAATATTTCAGCGATCAGCGTGTCTGTTTTCTATCGGGTGGTTAGAATGAGAACTAGCCCAGATAGCACACGTACGTCTGCGAGATGTCTGTTACAGATCTCTTGATCTGGAAAGCATCTGCTGTGTATAAATGTCTGGCAGACATCTGTAAGATGTCAGTTTTACATACATTCTAAATCATAAACATCTTAAAGACATCTAATAGACTTCTGTTTGACATCTGATAGGAAACGTCCAATAGACATTGCAGATGAGCAAACTACGTCTTGGAGATGTCTTGTAAATAAAAATAGACGTCTTCAAAATGTACGTGTGCTATCAGGGAGCGAAACTAGGTTTGTGAATCAATCCCTTGCAAAAAGGTCTGAAATGGTTCGCTTTTCAATTTGATTAATTCGAACAGTTTACACACGCACTGAATCGTTTTCAGCTCTTTCTCACACCAAAAAAGTTAAATATTACTGATAAATACTTGCGTCAGTGGGATTGACGAATACCAACCTGAGATTAATTTTGTCTGATAATATTTCAGCTATCACGTTTTCAAACGGGTTTGCAAAAAGGTCTGAAATCGTTTGCGATTCAGTTTGATTCATTTGGACAGTTCATTCACGCACTGATTTGTATTCAGCAGTTTCTCACACCAAAAAGAAGTAAGAGTAAAATATTACTGATAAATACTTGTTTCAGTGGGCTTGACATATGCCAACCTGAGAACCATTTTCTCTCATAATATTTCAGCGATCAAGTCGAGTGTTTTCTATCAGCTGTTTAGAATGAGAACTAGGGATACCAGGTTCGCGAATGAATCACTCTTTTGATCCAATCGGTCAAACCGGTTTGCAGAAAGGTCTGAAATGGTTCACGATTCAGTTTGATTCATTCGAACAGTTCATTCACGCACTGATTTGTATTCAGCAGTTTGTCACAGCAAAAGATAAAAGTTTCTTGCACCAAAATAAGTAAAACATTACTGATAAATACGCCTACCTGTGTCAATGGGATTGACGTATACCAGCCTGAGAATCATTTTCTCTGATAATATTTCAGCCATCAACCCTGGTGAAAAAAACAGCATATGCTGGTAGTTATGTTTTGATGCTGGGATGCTGGTTAGGTATGTTTTGGTGCTGGTTTAAGCTGGTCCTTTGCTGGTCTATGCTGGTCCTTAGCTGGTTTATGCTGGTCCTTTGCTGGTTTATGCTGGTCCTTGACCAGCAACATGAGGACCAGCATAAACCAGCAAAGGACCAGCATAGACCAGCAAAGGACCAGCTTAAACCAGCACCAAAACATACCTAACCAGCATCCCAGCATCAAAACATAGCTACCAGCATATGCTGTTTTTTTCACCAGAGAAGTCATAAGTTTTCCATCATCTGTTTAGAGAACTAGCGATACCAGGTTCGCGAATGAATGGCTCTTTGATTCAATCAGTCACACGGGTTTGCAAAAAGGTCTGAAATGGTCCGCGATTCAGTTTGATTCATTCGGACAGTTCACTCATACATTAAATCATAGTCAGCGGTTTCCCACACCAAAAAGTCATGGGATATTTTGTAAGGCAGCCCTTTTTTCATGTGGACTAATTATTTTCTCTTTTTTGTGAAATATCTTATTCAGGTCAAAAATAAATACAAAATATAAATAAAAAATCTAAGTAAATATGGATAAACACTTGTAACGGGAAGCTTGTGCCCCAGTACTGATGAAAGGGTAGAAACACCTCTGGTCTCTAACTTTCATACCCAACTGTATGTATGCTATGCTAATGAAGCTAAATTAGAAATTTGTTACACAGAGACAGACACAGAGCAAGAGAGAGATTGAAGATAAGTGTCTCTGGCTCTCCACACACACATACAGTATATGTGTTCGCATGATAAATTAAGATATGAAAATTGGTAATATTTCATTTTCCACCTCAGTCCCCTTTCTGAGGGATGTAAGTGGCTGTTCGGGCCGGAGGGGATTTGTCGTGATATAAGGCTGAATCAATGGACGTGGGACTTTAAGGACTGTATATTTACTTAACAAGATGAGGAACATCTCGTCCTCCACACTATCCAATACCATGTGGGAGAACGAGAGAAACAGCCAGTTAATTACGAAAAGAATGAATGAGGAGGAAAAAAGAAGAATGAATGATGTAAACACAAAGAGGAGAGTATGTACTGTGATTCTCTCTTTCTCTTTCTCTCAGCCTGATGCAGTTTCATCCCTCCCATTCGCCCATCATTCAGGTCCAGCCCTTTTAAAACCCCTCAACTGTCAATCATCTCGTCCAATCATTCAGTCGCCATAGCGAGGGCAGGAATCAATCACCCAGGCGTCCTCTCGGCCAGGATCTCAATCATGCAGTCTGTGAGCCTGGCATTTACCAACAGATATTACATACACATATAAAATATATGACACAGATTAGATATGTGATTACAGAGTCGGTCCCACCTCGCCGGGTCCAGAACAGCGAGATCTAATCGAAGGGCCGGTCTGAACACGGCCTGTATTGAGTTTGGAGGAGGGGACTGCTCAAGTAGGGAAATGAAAAAGAACCTGCTCTCATTTCCTGTGCGCTACGGCGCCCCTCGACCCACCGTTAGGGACCCGTGAGATTATATATGCAGGTGATACATATCACTAAACTGGATGCAATTTTTCTGCCCTTTCCTTTCATGAGGTCTGTAACAGACATGAATAAGTGGGATGTGTGACCTTGAGAGAGTGATGTTAGCATCTGCTTGAAGAAAATGAAAGAATTCAGGTCTACAGAAAGATGATATAAAGGTATATATATGCTTATTATCTATAAATTATTTTTTTTCTGAAATATTGTTCGTTTTAATCGCTCAGCATTTGAAGGAATATTAGATGTAGGTGTACCACTGTTCTACTAACATGTTTGACAAAATATCCAAGGCATTTCAACAAAAAACGTGATTTTGTGAAAAAATCAGTGATTAAAATTAGAGAATAGTAACCATTGTAACACAAAAGATGATTACAGCTAAAATTTTGGAGGGTTACAGCTGTCCGAAATTAGTAGGAAGTGTAGAGGCCCTGCTTTGAATGACTTCAGCACATCTTCAGCACTCTTCTTCCATAGATTGATAATTGTAGTGGGTTTCTTAGCCACAGTTTTGTCTGCAAAGATTTTTCAGAGATTTTCAGTCGAGCCTAGATCAGGATTCTGGGTCGGCCATTGTATTATTTCAATGTTTTCTGCTTTCAATTGCAGGCTGATTGGGAGATGCTTGCAGAAAAGCAACTGCATGTTGCTGAAGGAGATTCTGATAAACATTTGCATTCATCCTACCATGAATCTGTACAAGAAGCCCAACTCCAGCTGCAGAAAACATCACGTCCTCTCCACCTTTCACTGACTTCTCAGTCACGTGGGCTTCAGTCTTTCCTCAGTTTGGTGCCCAACAAAATGTTTCCCATCAGACCCAAATAAATTAAGCTTGCTCTCATCACTTAAGTGAACTTTGGACCAGTTCTCCTCTCTCCAACATGATCCTCAGCAAAGGTGAGCTTAGCCTTTTGATTCTTTCTGCTGAGAGAGGTGAGGTTTGTTCACTGCAGATTGCACATTCAGTCCAACTTCTCCTAAACATGCCCAGACACTGAACTGGCAAGCAATTCCAGCTGCAGTGCTGAACCGATTCCTCATTGAGAGTCCCTACATTAGTTTTACATGGACGACCAGGCTTTTTGGGGGACTTGAATGAAATAGTATCATTGTAAACCTGTAGTTACAGCATCTACCAGCAGGGGCTAACTAGACCATACTAACTAGCCAGATCTTAAAGGGTTAGTTCACCCAAAAATGAAAATTAGCCCATAATTTACCCACCCTCCAGACATCCTAGGTATATATGCCTTCATTCTTTCACACAAATCCAGTCGGAGTTATATAAAAAATTATCCTGGCATTTCCAAGCTTTATCATTGCATGGGTGGGTGTTTTTCTTCATCAGTCCAAAACAAGTCCAATAAAGTGCATCCATCCATAATAAAATGAAGCAGCACCGGGAATAAAGGCCTCCTTTAGGATGATGTTTTTGGTACATTTAATCGGCACCGGCTGGTTGTACACAGAAGCATGCGCTGGTAAGTCTCGTGAAAATCAACCTTTGTTTACAGGAGCAAAGGGAGCAAAGTTTCCTTACTTTCGCAAAAAGAAAACCAGTCTCCTCTTGGTTTATATCAAAATCTTCTGACATTTCCCTTCACAAATCCTCGTTTTGAAGTTCTAATTCGTGACTGTTGTTTTGATCTCTCCACGGCACGTTCGCATTCGTCACTTCTGTGCGGCACATGCACAACGCCGACGTGTTACGTCATTCGCCTGAAGCTGCTTCCGAGTATGACCAGTCGGCACAAACTAGATTTTTTTTTTATGATCAATGGCAAAAATGGGGCTCAAAAAACTCCACTGGTAATTATTAAGTCGTTCTATTATGTAAAATAAAATGGCTTTATCTAGGTCACTGATTCATTTTATGTCTACATCATTTTAAACATTTATCAGAAGAAAAACCTGCAAAAATAAAAAATGCTAATACCAACCTGATCTCATGACAAAAACGTACCTGTGGGAACTTTTCCGCAACATGCGAAATACGTACCGCCATGCACGTTTCTCATTCGATGTGAAATGTCCACTGAGTGGTGCTAAAAGAGTGTTAATTTTTTCCCGGGAAGAGATGAACACATTTTATGTGACATTGGTTTTGTACGTGTCACCACAGTTCTTATTTGAAATGTTTGTTGAGTGTCGTTATAACTCTAATGCTCTGTGACGTTTTAAAATAACATACAATCTGCACTACACCTATACCTACCTGATAGTATGAACAAAAGTAATGTCGCAAACATGCCGATTTAGCTTGTTTTATGATCTCTCATCTTTTAGTTCTTTCATCGTGAGTTATGTTTTTCACAGGATTCGTACCCAAGGATTCCGCTTTGTAAGTCCAATTCCGTGCCAGTTGAACAAGCTTGTTACATCTGGAAAGCAAAAAATACGGAGCTGTAATCATAACTGTGTATGAAAACGCTGTTTTACCGCCTTTAGTGTTCATTTCTGTTAGAAACTGCAGTGATACGTACTTGGTACGTATTTCACGTCTTGCGAAAAAGTTTCCACGGGTACTTTTCGTCATGGGATCAGGTAGGCTAATACACTACTGAAGCTACAAACTCTTCAGCCTATATTTTATTGGTCTTTGTCATAAAAGTTAAGTTTGGTCGAAACAGGTCAATAAACCAAAGAAAAACCAAAAAGCACTCTGTGTTGTATTCAAGGTGGAGATGTGAGACTGTCCCGTAGCCGCTGAGCAAATGCCACCGAGACTTTATCTTTTACAGGATTTATTTTGATGTGCTTTCGCATGGTTCTTCATGATTACACTGTCTGTTTTTACCCCAAACTCAAAGGTTTTCAAACTTCACGGTTTCCCCAAAGTCATTCCTTCACTTTTTAGACTGCGAGGAAGTGGCAAGAGCGAGAGCTAGAGAGAGTGAGTTTCGGAAGTTCGCCACATGCTGCGTGACGCATTCCCCCGGCTCACGAGGACTGATCCGGTACCAAATCCCAGCTCACGGAGGTGCTGAGCCCCCATGTCGCTCTCTTTCCAACTGTGGAGGGCGGCCGCGTGAAGGCGGCCAGGCCAACGCCGCCTAACTGGGCCTTGGCAAGGTGACTGGCAACCCTGAGGGGGATGAGAGAGAATTTACATAAACTGCTTTGGAGATCATCAGCCCTTCCCCTCCTCTATCTCTCGTCTCTCTTTCGCTCGCTCTCGCTCTCTCTCCCCTGCGGCATGATGCTTTATTATCAAAGGCTTTTATTGCGCCGTGATTTCGCCTGTTGTAAATCAATGCAACCTGAGCGTCGGACACAGGCATGGAGACGCGTATGGCGGAATACAATCGAATAACACACAGACAGTGTTAACTCCTGTTTTCCTCCACTGTAAAACCTGATGAAAGGAAACCGGCATAAATCTCAGCACCGCCGTTCCATTAATCCAAGCTCTCCCACAGGAATCCATCAAGGGCTTTGGCACCAAGAGCCATTACTGCAATAATGCAGTGAGGAGAAGATGAAAAAAAAAACTGAATACTCAAAGGCTGCACTGTTAATTTAGTCATTGTTCTTCCAAGACCCTCAATATCGCCGTTCAGGAGTGCACTCAACCTTGAGCCGGCCGAGTTTTGTCTTCCCTGACGTTGCTGGCAGATTATTTATTCATGGTGGCAGATTGGCAAAGGCGTGAAAGTCACGACAGTACACAATCCCTGTGTGCTAATACTTTTCTTACTTTTCAAGATGCTTTGGTCTTATTGTGGCACAAGGCACATTGCTCTTGTGTGCACTAGTAGAGTGCTGTAGGGATGATGTATTTTTGTAGGCCAGCCCGGAAGTTCACCCACGTTCAGAATCACCCTGGTTTCTTAGAGAAAATAGCAATAGGATTCTTCCATTGGCTTTTGGATTATTGCAGTCAAAATAATCCATATTATTACAAAATAAAATGTCACATTTTATAAAATGTCACAATGTTCCCCGTGACCTCTGTGACCTCATTTAGCCAGTTGTTAGCAACCACCTTTCTGAAGACAAGCAAAAGCTTTAAGAAACACAAGGTGTATTACTTCTGTTGTAGAATAAAACTTAAAAACATCTTGCGCTTGTGCTAACCACTGACCTTGTTTTGAGCATTTAACCAAAAACAACAAACCTCAGGTTCAGAAATGCTAACTACACAATGTAGCTAACTACACTGCTAGCATTTCTTAAATATCAGAACAA
Organism: Labeo rohita; assembly: GCF_022985175.1. Lineage (NCBI taxonomy): Eukaryota > Metazoa > Chordata > Actinopteri > Cypriniformes > Cyprinidae > Labeo > Labeo rohita. The sequence continues at coordinate 21,341,793 of NC_066893.1, forward strand.
TTAGGGCAACAGCATAAAACTGACTGATATTTGCAACCCACTTAAGTAATGTGATGTATTTCTGATTGAAAATGTATTTCGTGATAAAAAGTCCAGGTTTTACACAACTGGAAAATATTTATTTTCATCATTACTGTAAGAATTTTTTCCCCTTCTGTAATCATGTGCACCAATCAATCGTTACAGAAGTAAAAGGTCGATTCTGAGCATATTTTGCTTTAAAAGACTAATAAAACACACTGAGTTAGAATCAGCAGTATAAAAAGACTATATACAATTGAGGTCAAAAGTTTTCATACACCTTGCAGAATCTGCAAAATGTTATGATTTTACAAAACTGACCTGACCTGAAGAAGACATTACACATAAAAGATGTTTACATGTAGTCTACAAGAGAAATTAATAGTTGAATTCATAAAAATGACCCGTTCAAAAGTTTACATACGCTTGATTCTTAATACTGTGTTGTTACCTGAATGATCCACAGCTGTGTTTTTGTTTAGTGATAGTCGTTCATGAGTCCCTTGTTTGTCCTGAACAGTTAAACTGCCCACTATTCTTCAGAAAAATCCTTCAGGTCCACAATTATTTTGGTTTTTCAGCATTTTTGTGTATTTGAACCCTTTCCAACAATGACTCCATGATTCTGAGATCCATCTTTTCACACTGAGGCCAACTGAGAGACTCATATGCAACTATTACAGAAGGTTCAAATGCTCACTTATGCTCCAGAAAGAAAAAAAAAAAAAAAACAATTAATTAAGAGCCGGGGGTGAAAACTTTTTGCCTAAATATCGTATTTTTTTTCTTCATTTAGTACTGCGCTTCAGAAGCTACAGAAGTTATTTACTTGTCCCAGAAGACAAAATAAGTTCAGTTTACCCTGTTCTTTAAATTCAAATTGTCTGATCCCTCTTATTTTGCAGATTCTGCAAGGTGTATGTAAACTTTTGACCTCAGCTGTGGCTAAAAAATAAGTATTTAAAACCTACATAACATACTTAAACCAATACGTCATGATTTTGAATATTCAGTTCGGAGGGAACTATTCCTTTAGGTAAGTGACACTTTTAGTTTGTAACTCTCCTCAACACTGGCATGTACGGACAACCAGCACCCTTCAGTATGTAAGTAATTAGCATCTAAATGTGATTTCATCCGGCGCATGGATGCAAATGGCGTCCATTCCATACCCAGCAGGCTCCACATCCTTCAGGTCTGTGGAAGAATAAGGCAGAAAATGGAGGGGAATTGAACCTTTGGTGTCTGCATCTGTCTGAATTAATGTTCCAGCAGTGCTACCGGGCTGCCCACTAGCCGGCCGCCTTATCGAAGTGAATTTTCAGACGAATAAGCTCCTGCCAGCAGATTTTCCTGAGGTGTACTCTGTATGTTCTGCAATGGTACGATTCATCAAGGGCACTGAATGCTAGTCAAGGCCCCAGAGGAAGCATTTATACGTTATATGGATTTGTTGGGCGGCACAAATTTTAAAGCCTTCTGTACTGACCTGATTAGCCCTGGATGGTTGATTTTCAACAGCGTAGAAAATCAGCCACATTTTACAGTACTTTTACATGTTTACAGTTACAGTTGTTTTACATGCTACGCTATAAGCGCAGATTTCCAGTTCATTGACAGTGGAACATCACGCACAACTTCTGCCACCGAAACTTACCACAAATAAACACCATGGTTAATTCATGGTAACTACAAATTAACCGTGGTTTTGCTACACTAACCATAGTTTAACCATGGTATATGTAGTAAAACTGTGGTTGTACAAATGGTAATCAATACGCCAAAATCATGATTATTATACGTTCACTATAATAAAATCCTGGTTTATTTTTTTATAAGGGATGCTTGCCGCATACTTTTCATAACCAATCAAGTGCCATCATTTCCATTTGTGGCGTATGTGCTAAAAACAGCACTTAGTGACACACACAAAAAAACAATTCCCTCATGCTTATCAATCATTTCCATTTGTGGCTAGACTAGCTTGTTTTAGCAGCTTTTTTCCAAATGAAAGGCATTATTTTAGGAGCCATTTATTTTGTTACTTTATAGAATACCATCACTAATCGCCTCCGTCAGAAATGCCGCATGTTTTCACTAGTTAGCATCTAGCTGAAGGAACAGTGGGTATCTTTAGCTAGTTAGCATCCCTAAAGCAGTATTGGAGATTGTTGCGTATCGTTTGTACTGAAAACACTGAGGTTAAGGGGTCAAAGTTGCCTGACTTCAGAGTTTTTAATCTTTTATTTTGCATTAGCTGAGAAACTTTAACGCTTAGCTTAGATTTTTGATGTAAGAGAGGTTGCAGCTATTTTGAATTAAATTATTTAAACTATTTTCAGTCCATTATGGTGCTTGATAGTGCGAACTACTATTTGTTATCATATTATTTTAGTTTATTACAGCAATTATAATTACCCTGGTTTGTAGAGCAAACCAGCAGTTTACTGTTTGCTGGATATTGTTGTCTTTTAGTAATTTAGCAGCTAATGAACAGGAAGTCTTGCACATTCACAGCAAGTAACTTACTTTCACATTGAAAAATAAGGTGTATATTATAGAAGCCCATTTCCACATTCTGAATAAAAAAATTAAAAAGGTAATTCAGAAAAATTTTTCTCACAATTCTGACTTTTTTCTCGCAATTGCGAGTTTACATCTCGCAATTCTGACTTTTATTCTCAGAATTGCGAGTTATATAGTCAGAACTGCAATATATAAACTAACAATTTTGAGTTTTGAGTTTTGAGTTTTGAGTCAGAATTTGAGCGAGATATAAAGTCAGAATTGTGGGATGTAAACTCGCAATTGTGAGAAATGAAGTCAGAATTGAGCAATATTGAGAAATTCTGACTTTTTTCTTGCAAATGCGAGATTATATCTTATAATTTGGACTTTGCGAGTTTGTATTTGGCAATTTTTTTACGAATGCGAGTTTGGTTCAAGTTGAAGGTCCAAGTCAAAGGTCCGAGTCAGTAAAATAATCCAAACTTCCCATAACTCTATGAATCACGTCTTCAAATTTCATCGTCTGTGTACTCTAAAGGTACACTGTAAAAAATAAAAAACACAATTTGTTGAGTCATCTTAAAATAATATGTTACCCTGCTGCCTTAAAATTTTAAGTTCAGTCAACTAAAATAAGTTTAGTTAACTTGAAATGTTAAGTTGTACTAACAACTTAGATATTTGTGTTTGCTAAACTTAACAGATGGGTAAGTAACCCAGCTGCCTTAAAATTTTAAGTTGATTCAACTCAAATATCTAAGTTGTCCCTTAGTATGATTTAACATTTCAAGTTGAATAAACTTTTTTTGAGTTGACTGAACTTAAAATTTTAAGGCAGCCAGGTTTCAAATTATTTTAAGTTGACTCAACAAATTGTTTTTTACAGTGCATGTCGAAAAACTCCATCTTATTTTCTCCTACAATTGTCCGACATCGTACCATTTTGTTTGTAAACAGCGTTTGACTTACTTGCACTTCCTTAGTCTTTGGTTTTGGATTCTGTGGTTTTGCCTACGTTCCGCATGACCTTTTGCCTTGATTCAATAGTACGTGAACGCACATCCCAGAACCTGTGCTACACAAGCTTTTTTGAGTTTGTATCTCGGAATTCAGATTTTTTTTTCTTGCAAATGGAAGTTTTTATTTCTTTATCTCACAATTCTGACTTTTTTTTTTGAAAATGCGAGTTTATATATCGTAATTCTGTTTTTTTTCTTGCAGATGCAAGTTTGTATCTCTTTATCTCAGAATTCGGACTGTTCTCACAAATGCAAGTTTTATCTCTTTGCAATTCTGACTTTTTTCTTGCAAATACAAGTTTGTTTGTATGTCACAATTCTGACTTTTTTCTCACAAATGTTAATTCGTGATGGCAATTTTGACTTGCAAATGTGAGTTTGTATCTCACATTTCTGACTTTTTCTCGCAAATGCAAGTTTGTATCTCTTTATGTCACAATTCTAACTTTTTTCTCGCAAATGCAATTTTTTCTCTTTTTCTTGCAAATATGAATTTGTATCTCGCAATTCTGACTTTTTTTTGCAAATGCTAGTTTGTATCTCTTTATCTCAGAATTCGGACTTTGTTCTCACAAATGCAATTTTTTCTCTTTTTCTTGCAAATACGAGTTTGTATGTCACATTTCTGACTTTTTTCTCACAAATGCTAGTTTGCTTCTTGCAATTCTGACTTTTTTCTTGCAAATGCAAGTTTTTATCTCTTTATCTCACAATTCTTTATCCTGAATACTGACTTTGTATGTCACAATTCCATTTTTTTATCCCTTTGTCATCCAAGATGTTCATGTCTTTCTGTCTTCAGCCGTAAAGAAATTATGTTTTTTGAGGAAAGCATTTCAGGATTTTTCTGCATATAATGGACTTCATTGGTGCCCAGATTTTGAACTTCCAAAATGTAGTTTAAATGCAGCTTCAAAGGGCTCTAAACGATCCCAGTCGAGGAAGAAGGGTCTTATCTAGTGAAACGATCGCCCATTTTTTTCGAAAAAAATAAAAATTTGTATACTTTTTAAGCACAAAAGCTCGTGCAGCACAGGCTCTGGGATCACGTGACACATCACGTGCTTAAAAAGTATACAATCCTGAAATGCTTTCCTCAAAAAACATAAATTCTTCACGACTGAAGACAGAAAGACACTCACTAAAAAATGTTGGGTTAAAAATAACCCAACTAGTAACCCAACTATGGGTTGGTATAGCACCTTCCCATCTATGGGTTATTTTAACCCAATGAATTGGGTTAAAATCCAGTTGGGTTAAAAGTAACCCAACAGTTGAGTTAATTATTTAGATTCATTTATATCAGTTTTTATTTATTTATTTATTTATTTATTAATAAAAATACACTATAACACTACTTTGTTTTCAAATAAATATTTTGTTTATTTAAATATGCAAATAATTTTTTTACAAATATATTTTTAAATGTAAAACAGTCATACTGCAAATGTTTACAAAATAAGTGTACAAGAATGTGAAAATATAATACATTCAAAACACACAAATATGCACATACAACTGACATATTTTCAAGATGTACACTGAATTCAAAACCAACAAATGTGACTCTGGTCCACAAAATCGTCATAAGGGTCAAGTTTTTTTGTATTTAAATGTAAACATCATCTGAAAGCTCAATAAATAAGCTTTCTATTAATATGTGGTTTGATAGGATAGAACAACTATTTGAAAATCTGGAATCTGAGGGTGCAAAAAAATCTAAATATTGAGAAAATTGCAAAGTTATTAGCAATACATAGCAATACATTAGCAATACATTCAGTTTCGATATACTTATGGTAGGAGATATCTTCATGGAACATGATCTTTACTTAATGTTCTAATGATTTTTGGCATGAAAGAAAATTTGATAATTTTGACCCATGCAATGCAATTTTGGCTATTTCTGCAAATGTACCCATAATACTTATGACTGGTTTTGTTGTCCAGGGTCATAAATGTGTATCAATTCATATTTATTTATATCAACACATACAAATGTGCAAAAATAAAACAAACATAACATACAAACCTTTATCAATAAAACAAAAATAAAAAATCATAAACACAAGTAATAATAATCATAATAATAATAATAATAACAATAATAAAAATAAAACTAAGTAAATCTGCTGGCTGCTGGACTTGCTGATAATCAGCAACATAAAAAGTTTTTACTGATCAATAAATACAAAGTTTCTAAGGAAGAGGTAACGTGTTGAAGGAACTCCTGGAATATTAAAGCTGCAAATGAGTGCAGGGGGCTTTGGGTAGTTGATGTCATACATGTAGAAATGTTTGAAACACAGATCCACTGCTTGTAGTAAGGTCTTCTGTTCCACTGCTTCACCGTTGAAAATGCTCAAAACTTGGGAGGAGTTCTTAGAGTTAGTGCAGCAATGCTGGTGTCATCCGGTTGCATAAAACTTCCTTCATTGACTCCTTCCTCTGTGATAAGATGAAGCAGAAGAAGAAACATTTTACAGATAAACTAGAAAATTTTTCATAATTGTTGGAAAACCTACACTACTAATCAGAAGTTTTTGAACAGTAAGATTTTTAAAGAATTCTTTTCTACTCACTAAGCCTGTATTTATTTGAGCCAAAATACAGTAAAAGCAGTAATATTGTGAAATATTTTTACTATTTTAAATAACTGCTTTCTATTTTAAAAGCTTTGAAGAGACTGGACAATTACATTTTAAAATATATTCAAATAGAAAGCAGTTATTTTAAATGCTGTTTTGGATCCTGAAATGCTGGATCAAATAAATGTAGGCTTAGAGAGAAGGGAATTCTTTAAAAACATTAAAAATCTTGCTGTCCAAAAACTTTTGACTGGTAATGTATATGGATCACTAATATAAATGGTTTACTTACCTTGAAATATTTCAGTTAATTGGCATGTGGATGTTTAATGTATGAGATTCCACTGTTGTAGTTGTCCCTTCACCCAATGTCTAAAAATAAGTAAAAACACATTTAGTACACATTTAAAAAACATGCATCTGTCATAGCTTTATATGAGAAATGGCTGTAATTAGAGGCGATTTTAATATATGCATAACAATATTCAATGTAAATAAACCATAAATACACATTTAGTGTTATTACAATTAGTGCTCGCTTTCCAAACAACTGACGCTTGCCCTGTTTTGAGCAGCAGGCGTCGCCGTTGTGTCACGAACGATTAGAAGCAGTGAATCATTTTGCGAAGCGATTCGTTTAATTGATTCGAAACTTTGAAAAGCTTCGTTTCTCCCATCACGTCTTTCTTTTGGGAAAATCTGATTATTTTTAGACTTTTCTAACAGAGAATTCACTGAATTTGAGCGCATCTCTCTGAGCTGCCGCTGAGATAACGTTACATACTGGACCGAAGTTGAAAGGTCCGTGCGGCGCGGTTCTCAACACCAATGTGTCATTTAGCATTAGCCATTTCCCATATAAAGTTAAATGTGATAACCATTATTGCGACCAAACAAGTAGTAAGAAACCGTATGTCTAGATCCCCTCATCAGCTGTAAAATAATATTAAACCTGTAGTAATAGTAGACGGTGATTTCAGTAACATAAGTGGTCTTATATACATTTCACCATACATTATTAACTTTAGGTTACTGTAATACATCTCTAAATAGTTTTACAACTTTCTGCTAATTTTTATTTACTTTATTACTGCTAGCGACCTAACTGGGACAGCTAAGTTAACGTTAAAGTTATTCGTTTACAATCGAGCTCATTCTCCGCAGTTACGTTAAAATACACTGACTAAAGGAAACTACAAGTTTGTTAAAAAAAACAAACATACAACAACAAAAGTTCAATTTTGAAGTGCATTTCACGTTCTTCTTATAAGTATAATGTTATAAGAGTTATTAAAACACTATTACTCACCTCACACTGATGCAGCAGCAGCTTCTTCTGTCGTCAGACACCGTCGACCGTTAAAATTTGAACTGTCGCGGCGGGAACCAATTAAACCCAACGCTGGGTTATTATTAAAAACAACCCAACGATGTTTAAAAAAATAACCCAACGTTTTAGAAAATAACCCAACACAGTGACCCAATATGTGTAACCCATCTATTGGGTTAAAAAAATAACCCATCTATTTTTACTGTGCATGAACATCTTGGATGACAAGGGGGTGAGTAAATTATTTGTGAATTGTTGTTCTGGAAGCTTAAAACTGCGAGATTATATCATGCACACTTGCAATTATGAGAAAAAAATCCAAATTGTGAGATAAAAAGTCGCAATTACCTTTTTTTTTAATTCATTGGTGAAAACAGGCATTCATATTTTATTATGCACATAATCTGCACACTAAAAAAAATGGTGTAGAAACAATTTGAACTCAAAAATTGCTAGTAGCCTAATTTTCTCTAACAATTACCAAGAAATGGCAAATAACACATTGAATTAATACATGAAATAGTATTTTCTTGTGAAAGCTGCTCCAGTAATC